>NC_071270.1:24940051-25162551 GCF_023375685.1 Ictalurus furcatus
ACTGCAACATTTGCAACTTTTCTAGCACCAGCGCTACATACAATCCTCACGTCCTTGCAATAAATTTGCTACACGTCACTATTTTGTGTCCAATATCATGTGGTATGCCAATATGTAAGCACATGCTTAAGTCAAATTTCTGGGCTCCGCATTCAGATTAATACAATTACCTGCGTGTAGGTGGCGCCTTCGAGGTTGCCAGATTTGTTTTCAGTAGCGGTGTTGGAGACCACTGCATTTACAGATTGTAAATCTGAACACACAGATTGTGTATTTTGTTCTTTGCTTGTCTCATCTGTCCCAACGATTTTGTGCAACTCTAAATGACAAATACTAATTAAAGAATGAATAGTGTCATTTTTATGTCTTCAATATTGTTATATTAAGGGGTTTTTTTTGTGTGTAGTGATAGCCCATAATATAATTTTCATCATGACATGATGATATTATGGCTACATCAAGCTGGCAGGCAGTGGCGCTCGAACTGATCTCTTGCAAGAAAAAATGTGCTTAAGTTCAAGGTTAGAATTGACGTATTAACTGAGACATAATTCTGTTCTAGGCCAACGCCACCATGTTTGAATAACTCTCACATTACTTCTGAATAGCACTGAAGTCTGAACTCTGAATACTGTATGCTTTCAAACCCACTGATCACCAGTTAGTGTAAAGTTGACGTAGACATGAATAAAGTCTACATTAATTGTGTATATCGATGGTACTATAGTGTAGTGTGGGGTCCGAGTCCACCTTTGTCAAGATCGAGTCGAGACCAAGTCCTTAACCAATCGAGTCCGAATCCAAAAGGGGCCGAGTCGGACTCGAGTCCGAGTCGAGTCCGGCCGAGTCCAGAAAGTAATTCAATCGCTAAAAAGATTCGAAATTGCAATCGTAAACGCAACACTGAGCTGTTAAATGAATATTTTAACCTTCACAAACCAATGGCAATATAGATGTAACAAAAAATACCACTATTACATCTCGCCATTGCCGTTTAATATTTTTATTTCATGTCATCAGCACCTCGAGTAGTTTCCTCTCAAAAAAATAGTTTCAACGTAAAAAAAAAAAGAAAGTAATATAGAGGTATCTGTAAAACCTTTATTATATTACAAGTGTATGAAAATACAAACGAACCTGTTTTGTTATTGTATCACACTATATTGTGTCCTCCAGGGTTTCAATGATTTGATGCGTCTCCTCTACAGTTATATAGTCTGAGAGAGAGAGGGAGAGAGAGAGAGAGAGAGTACAGAGTAGACTTACATTCAAGAGCAGCTCATAACAAGCTTCATGCTTTGTTACTTTGTTTTATGTCGTTATTTATTTTTTATCTTTCTTTTTATGTTTTTGTTCATAATCAGACTCGAGTACCCCAACTCTACTATCCATCCATACATCCATCCATCTTCTATACCGCTTATCCTTTTCAAGGTCACGGGGAAACCTGGAGCCTATCCCAGGGAGCATGGGGCACAAGGCGGGGTACACCCTGGACAGGATGCCAATCCATCGCAGGGCACAATCACATACACACTCACACACATATTCATACACTACGGACACTTTAGACACGCCAATCAGCCTACCATGCATGTTTTTGGACTGGGGGAGGGAACCGGAGTACCCGGAGGAAACCCCCGCAGTACGGGGAGAACATGCAAACTCCACACACACACAGGGCCACGGTGGGACTCGAACCCCCGACCCTGGAGGTGTGAGGCGAACGTGCTAACCACTAAGCCTGTATTGGCAATCCATTAGCAATCCAGCTACTGCAGGAGTTCCATCTTAAGTCAGCTAAATGATGAAATAAGTCTCTACTTATTGTTTTAATACAGTGCAGCTCCTTAAGACAGACACAGAGGAATTTAAGCTGCTTGTGATGAGCTCTGCTAAAAGCCATGTATCGGTCTGCATCGCTCTCTGTCTGTCTCTCTCTCTCTCTCTCTCTCTCTCTCTCTCTCTCTGTCTGTCTATCTCTGCGAGCTGGAATTATGGTGTGCACTGGAGTGTTCTAGCAGTTTGGGGTCAGACCAGAAGTAGAATAATAACTCTAAACAATTTATGTGCAAAAGACGATTTGCCTCAACGTACAGCAAAACACTGTGTGTGAAAACAGCGAAGAGAATTCTCACTGGACGAGACTTGAAAATGCTCTAAAAAGCTTTATCCTGTCCTCTAAGCTGCCAGTTTATTAGGCATATCGATCTCACCTCGAATAAACAAGCAACTGATGCTAAGATTGCACATAAAGAGGCTAATTTGCAGATGTAATCTGACGAGTTTCACGTGCAGTCAGTGGATGCATTGCAGGTGGTTTACAGAAGGAGAAAAAAAAAAAACAGAAGTAATGACATAAATTGCACCTTGTGCAAAGTACGTCGTGAAGTAAACAATATGTAAATGAGTTTTTAATTAAGTGATTATTGTTCTCAGTAGCCGTGATGAATTCAGTGCTAAGAGTAAAATTTAATCTTTGTGAAAAAGAAAGAAGGAAAGACTTGTTACAAATGTTTTTTTTTTTTTTAAATGAGGAAAAAGCCTTTTCACAGGCGCTCTATATGCCGTACACCACTCATTTTTCACAGCTTGCCCTTCCAGTGTGCTTTTCCAAGTATTGTTTTCTCTGTTTGGGTTTTGATTGCCTTGTATTGCTCTGTTTGCCTGATGTTTGACCCCGGCCTGTTTCTCTGCTGGTTTGCATTGTTAATAAACGGCTCACTCTTAAGATACATTCACACACGGTGATTTTATTGCTGCGAAACGCCAGTCTCTGTACTATGTTGTCGCCAGTAGGCGTTCCTACTACTGGTTTCCATAGTAGCATTTACAGTGGGGGAAATAAGTATTAACTGCGTTAACATATTTTTTATTTTTTTTCCAGTATATATATTTCCAATGAGGGTGCACGGTGGCTTAATGGTTAGCACGTTCGCCTCACACCTCCAGGGTCGGGGGTTCGATTCCCACCGCGGCCCTGTGTGTGTGTGGAGTTTGCATGTTCTCCCCGTGCTGCGGGGGTTTCCTCCGGGTACTCCGGTTTCCTCCCCCAGTCCAAAGGCGTGCACGGTAGGCTGATCGGCATGTCCGAATTGTCCGTAGTGTATGAATGTGTATGTGATTGTTCCCTGTGATGGGTTGACACCCTGTCCAGGGTGTACCCCGCCTTGTGCCCCATGCTCCCTGGGATAAGCTCCAGGTTCCCGGTGACGTGTGCTGTTATCTCAAGGGCAGGAATCACAAAATATTGATTGTAAGGTTGCTAATTTCATGTTTTGTAAAACAATTCAAAATGTTTGAACCCTTTCATGCATGAATTATGAAATCCTGATCAAGGATTTTTTTTTTTTCTCTGTGTGTGAGTTTTTACTCTTCTTTAGTCATAAAAAATTAATTTCCCTTCATTTTACTTTTACATACATTTTGTTTTTAAAGCTATTGAAGTGTCCACTCGAGTGGACTGCATGCCTTCAAACAAACAATTAGTGTCCACTCTAGTGTCTGGTATGCAGTTATTCTACTGAAAGCCTTGCAATAGCCAGAAAACAGCCTTTGAATAGCTGTCCACTGCAGTGACCACGACGCATGAAGGGGTTAATAAAACCATACAAACTATTGGACTCAAAATATGGCATGCTACTCTTTTGAAATATTCATGTTTGCTTGTTTTCCTGTTGGATGCCAATAATTCTATTTTCAATAAGGGACAACTAATCTGTATTTAATACTACTAACCAAGTTATGGGCTATTGTTGATTTTCTTTGTGTATATAATCTATTAGTAAAGTTGAGGATTTGACCTAACTCCATCACCAATGGGGGAAAGAAAAAAAAACCAAAAAAGAGTTTTTCCTCCAGAGTTTGGCAGAAACTTGTAGCTTAGCATCCTTTAACACTCACCTCAGCTATACAAAGTGTTATCTTTGACAGCAAAAGGCCAGGGACCAGTGTTAAAGCTTCACACACACACACACATACAGACCACAGACATGCTCTATCTTTACACCCACACTGTTTGCTGCTGATTTTTTTTATTGCTGTCTCCTAAGCTCTAATTATGTAGCCATATCTTCAATGAGAAATTTGCTGTCTCTGTTTTTTTTTTCCCCTCCTAATTCACTGTCAAGTCATGTAGGCCCTGATGGAGCCATTCTGCAGCATTCTGTTGCAGGAAATGGATTGTTAGATGGATGATGTCTGATTGTAATTATGTTCCTTTGTTACAACGGCCTGGAGATAATCAGACGGCCAATTAGCACAGGTGTAGGAGAACAATCATGTTTTTACTAAAATACAATGAATATATATATATATATATATATAGTCAGATTCTAGCCTCTTCCAAGGGCAGGCTAAATTCTGTGTCTTATCCCATCATTCCTGCCCTGCGACAAACACTGAAGATGTACAATGCAGAGCTTCTTAGCTTCAGAATATTTGTATTCATCTAAAACTTAATATAAAGTCTAGTTTAAAAAAAAAAGAGAGATTTATTTAGCTACGTGCTTCAAAATGAAGTGTTATGGAAATCTCATTATTTCAAGATATATTTTCATAATTCTGACTACGTAACTCATTACGTCCAGATGTAGTTATTTCAAGTTAATATCTTCTTACTGTTATTTTAATGTAATATATCGCAGTTTGTTTAGAATACATATAATACATATAACTTAATAATGTATTATAGCAATATATGCTTTTATTTAAGTTATTCTATCCTTATTACCAGATATTATGTCATCATTTCTTTATTTCATTGCCATTATATTATATTGCCATTATTTCTAGCACTACCTTGTTATGATATCTCGTCCCTCATTATTTCAAGATAGTCAAGATATCATCTGGTTAAATTCAAGATATTGTTACTGCAATGTCTTAGTTCAACTTCATTTGCAATTACACTATATGTATATATATATTGTTATTATTTTTTTAATCTTAATATATCAAGAATTGAGGCATCGTTTCAATTTTTCAAGATATCAATTCATTATTCTGACTAATTATCTCGTAGAATCTTATTGAAATATGCAGTATGTCGTTATTTTAAATGACTACAATTTCATGATAATATGTTGTTACTATTCTGACCTATTATCTCGTGATTTCAAGATATTACATATGTCATTATTTTAATTTTATATCATGTCATTTCGATACATTATCATTAATTTGACATATTGCCATGTTACATTTTTAAATTTCGTCAATTTGATGTATGCACTTCTGGTGATTTGAAGATATTAATTAAAAACAATGAGCTCCCTGGACAAAAAAAAAAAAGTGACATACTTTCTTGAAATAATGAGATATTAAGTTGAAACAACTTTAAAATCCGCTCATTCACAACTTCTTTTAATGTAATTTAGTTGCGGTTGTGGTCTGAACATGTCTCTCATTCACCAAAACTCAACCCACCATCCTACAGCCTACAACTGCCTTAAATTCTCTTCAGTTTTCGGGATTATTTTTTTCTTTTCATTTCCTTCAGGGATGATGGTTAATATCCTGTAAACCCTACCTTGCTTGTACAAGTCTCTATGAAGAAACTGGACTTCATTTAACTTTAATTTACAATCACAAAGAAAAATGATGGCAGAATCAATAACATCTAATTAATAAGCGAATTGAAAAACTCAGCTGTGTATCTTCATCATATAATCAGAAGATTTAGTAGGTGTAGCTGTGACATTTAACTGACATTTCTGTAATGAGGACACGCACAAGATGCACTGAAATCCCCCGGGCATAACTTGAACTGATAAACAGGGCAGATGATTGCAATAATCACTATAACACCATGGCACTGTTGAATTCTGGATTCTGATTGGTCAGATGGTGTGGATTAATTTCCTATATCAGAGGAAGCAGACTCAGAAGGGAACCCGTCCTCATCTGGGTCACAACGGAGAGTGTGAAAGTAAAAGAAAGGTCATTATGGTTTTTATATGAAGTCTGTTTTTTGAACTAGTCCACTGTTCACTAAAGGAGACCTGAGTGTGGTAATTGCAGTCCCAAGGCCATCGCAGCAACCGTAGTCCCAGCACCCACAGCGAGAACGTCCATGTGGAATTGAGGTCCAAAGCCATTTCCATGGTACTTCATGGTTCATGCTTCATACTTCCATGGTATCCTCAGCAATCTCCAGACTGCACCGCTTGGGGCCGTCCTCAGTAGCAGAATGTAGCTTCCAGTTGATGAGAACTCCATCCAGAAGTAGGGCATCAGGCTGGATCAGGCAGGTCCGGAGATCAGAAAGGGTCCAGATCACTGGCATCTCAGGAGTATCATGTGTAGCTCGACAGAAAGAGAGAAGAAGACGTTTATTTAACATCTATGGAAGGAGTCTCCAGTGTCAGAGGTAGAGTCGTACCTAAGATCTCCAGGACAGAGGAGTTTCAGCTTTGCAGTTTTTTTGTTTGTTTTTTTTGTCTTATTAACTTCAAGACATAGAAAGAAAGGACTGCTGATGGAATGACTGTTTATAGCTGCTATAACACGTGACAACACGAACTGACTTGTTCTACGGACGTTCCACAAAATTAAATGTAGCTACAAATGAATAAAAAACTATAACGTTTTATTCTTTAATAACCATAAAGTATCATTTTTGGCAAAGTCTTGCGGTGTAAAACACTTCAGGATGTACCGCTATTGAAAACTAATCCACTTTCAGGATGCTAACAGTAACGTACTTCACGTCACACCGATCCATTGTTGTTTTATTTTTCTATAAAAGAACAACACTGAGTGTTTTATTCCTTACATAAAAGCAGTGCAGGAAAGTAGCAGCTCTGAATCACTCCTCGCCGTCCTCACCACCCATAAAAATAAACACACACGTATTACTTTTTACCAACACTGAAGTACATATAAGTCATAAACTCGCGAACTGGGGTTATCGGCCATCGAATTTAATGAAACATCGATTCCGCACAGCAAACACTTGAGGCCTGTTTTGCACTTTCGCCTATTATCAGTCTCTCATCTGGCACAAATCTATTTCATTCATGTTGCAGAACAGACAGAAATCAGCTATTGATCTGTTCAGCTTTCGGCATCAATGTGTTTTGGTTACTTTTTCTACTAAAGGCAACTTATAAATATACGATCGAAACAGATGTACAATCATGAAGCTTCATGTTTTTTTCTTGCACAGTTGATGTATTATAAATGCATGCAATAGTGTGTATTGCAATATTCATGAAGTGTTTTGTAAATCAGAATCAGTCTGACTAACATTTTGTATTTTTTTTTTTAATTGCTGAATATTGGTAGGCATCACCGACACAATCCCTGGATGTCATCTCAGGGAGTTTTTCCTTTCTGAATGTTCGCAGTACATACACCACACAACTCTGTACATTTTATGTTACCATACTGTACATTTTCCTGTCTTAGGGCAATTAGTCAATTTAGTTTATTCATAAGAGGTCATTTAAATAACAATAGCTAGAATGGAAGATTTATTTCAGCTTATATGCCATCCATCCATCTTCTATACTGCTTATCCTTCCTTCAGGGTCACGGGGAACCTGGAGACTATCCCAGGGAGCGTGGGGCACGAGGCGGGGTACACCCTGGACAGGGTGCCAATCCATCGCAGGGCACAATGACATACACACTCACACACCCATTCATACACTACGGACACTTTGGACATGCCAATCAGCCTACCATGCATGTCTTTGGACTGGGGGAGGAAACCCGGAGGAAACCCCCGCAGCACGGGGAGAACATGCAAACTCCGTACACACAGGGCCACGGTGGGAATCGAACCCCGGACCCTGGAGGTGTGAGGCGAACGTGCTAACCACTAACCACCACGTGGTTCAGCTCAGGGCTTTGTGATGATCACGCCAATATTTTCACTTTGTCTACTTTAAGCCATTTTGTTCCAACGTTGGAGGTATGCACAAGATCATTGTCCTGCTGGAAGACCCAGTTGTGACCAAATTTGTACTTTCTTGAGCTTTTGCTTCAGTATTCCTACATAATCCTCCATCCTCATGATGATGAATCTATTTTCTGAAGTGCAAAAGTCCTTTATCCAGCAAAGCAACCCCACATGATGATGCTGCCACCATCATGCTTCACAGTTGGAACGGTGTTCTTCAGATTAAAAGCCTAACCCTTTATCCTTCACACATAGCTCTGTATACATGACCTCCTCCAGAAGGCTGGTGATCTACAAACATCTTCTTGGAGTAGTGGCTTCTTCCTTGCACAACAACGTCGGACTCTGTCGATGGTGGCTGTGCATACTTTGGTACGATGCCTCGAACATTTTCACCAGTTCTTTTGTTGTTGTCTTGTGGGCCAGTTGAACTTTTCAAACCAAAGTTCCTTCATCCCTGGGAGTTAATTAGTGCCACTTCCTGAACGATACAGTGTCTGTGTATTCCCTAGATTTTTATATTTGCATACAATCGTTTGGTTCTCTCCTGGTACCTTCAGTTGTTTGAAACTTGTTCCTAAGCTGGAAATGGACTTGTGTATATCCAGCTGGGTCGCTTGGATTCTCCCATGGTACCAAGAGCTAAAAGAAACTGGCGCTTAAATACAGCAACAGATGCACTCCCAATTAACTCCTAATTATGACAATTAGCCAAACAGAAGCTTCTAAAAGTCATTACAGCAATTTGTAGAATCTTCCAGACTGTTTAAAGAGAGTCAATTTGGTGTAAATAAACGTCTGACCCACAGGAATTCTGATATAGTGAATTAAAGCTGACATAAATGTTTTTTAATCCACTTTTTTAAAATAGACTTTGATGTGAACAAAGTAGACGCCCTAATTGACTTGCCAAAATAAATATATGGTAAGATGAACTGTGTGGAGTTGTAAAAAAAAAAAACTTTCAAACTAAACACCTTTGGCCTAGGTGTGTGTAAACTTTTGGTCTGAAGTGTAAATCTACATCCAGATTTCTGTAAAGCTGCTAAAAAAAGGTCCCGTGACACTGGGACCTGATTGACTGAGTAATACTAAGTAGGTTACTCAGTTCAGTATCAGTGAGTACTTTAAAAAAAAAACATGTACTCATACTTAGTAATAGTTTGGTCTGAAAATGGTATCAATGCATCCCTAGTTAAAACAGTCCTAATTGGTTAATGAGGACCGTCTAGATGATTGTGCGATGAAGTACTTGTATGAATAGTAATGGTTGATCTTTGTAGAATGGCATAATGACTGAGACAAAGACAGAAAGGTCATTGATGACATTTACCTTATGTGGTCCGGGAACAAATTAGAATTTGCAGACTAATGCTGCTCTCTCCCTTTAACGAGCACCTAAAGAAATGATGGATGGCGATAATCTGAGCAGCCAGCAGAGCACATCGGCCGCCTGTTCACCCGCACAGGCATGTTTAAACACACGGCGGGAGGAAGACGGGTGAAAATAAATGCCCAAAAATAACTCCGCTTGGCCAATTACTGCAGGGAGAAAAAAAAATCAAAAGAAAATTGGCTTGCTTTGCGAAAATAATTAGATGATGAACTTTAATGATGGTACATATGAAGTAAGTCAGGGTGGCACTTTCGAAAGACGTGTCCAAAGACACAATTTTGGTCTCTAGGGCCATTTGGGCAAGCGGTGTGGAAGCAATTTGGGCTGAAATGCCACACTTTAGAGGCTTTTCATCAGTGCTCATGGGAAATGAAATTTCATATTGGAATGTAGTCGAGATTTTGTTGCAGTCTTTTAAAACTTAAAAGGAAAGTGTGCCATCATTGGCAAGGGTCTAGAACAAATATGACAAACTTCGGATGAGTTTACCTATAAAAAGCATTTTGCAATCCCTCTCTCTTTATGTCTCTCTCTCTCTCTCTCTCACTCACACATCCTGTGTCCCATTCTGAGCTAAACCTTGGATAAACCCCTCATCGAGTTCTGACTGAAGGATTATGGGCTTTGCTCCATTTCTCCTAACTAAATGCAAATGGAGATTGAATCATGCGTTGGGCGGGGGATAAATCCTTCATCACACTTGTCAATATTGGAATGAATCATTCACACGGCTATTGTGGGAAGAGGATATTATACAACCTCTTTCATGCTTGCTTCGAGGCATCCAGCACCACACCAGCTACCAAGTTCACTGCTCCACCAACATGGCTCGTGACAGCAGCAGAACTCTGCCGGACCAGACAGCATTCCGAGTCAGCACTTAGAGATTATTCACATCACACATGCCCAGACCAAAGTATCTACATATTTTAAATCAGCTACCATCATCATCCTTGTTCCAAAGACAACAATTCAAAGTCGCACTCGCATCAATATTAATAATGAAGTGCCTTGAAAGGTTGGTCATGACACACATAAAGAAAACATTCTGGACATCCGTTAATGGGCAAACACACCAAGCTATTCACCTTAAACTCACTCATCTCACTAAACACTACGCATAAGAGTGATTGCCCAATTATCATGGCCATTCGGACATCGGGGTGAAAGTGAAATTATAGGGTTTCCCCTCTACAATGGCAGTTCGAATCGCCTCTTTGCAATTTCAGACAGTGTAATTTGTGGCACTAACATTAGTAACTGACACAGCTAAATGTCCCCACTCAATAAATCTCTGTTTATTGGTGATGCCACCACTTACACTATTTTTTTTTTCCCCTTACCTTGATCTCTGACTCAAGAAATCAATCTTTCAAACACTAAAATTTCTCACCACCATTGTCACTACTATCTCTCAGTCAATAATAATCGGGAGACACTGAGTAATTTACGCAAGTTGTATGCAAGTATTGGTGTATCCTGATTTTGGTGTGCACGCATACATTTACTCTGGAATCCACATAAAGATTTTACATGCGATTTTGGCTCAACCAAAGTGACTTATAATTAAGCTGACCCGATGAGGGTTAAAGCCATGCCCAAGAACCCAATAGAGGCAGTTTGGTAGTACGACAATTCAAACTCATTACCTGAACCATCTTCATCAAAAAAATAATAAATGAGTTCTACTTTTGAGGCGCACGGTGGTTTAGTGGTTAACATGTTCACCTCACACCTCCAGGGTTGGGAGTTCGAGTCTCACCGTGGCCCTGTGTGTGGAGTTTGCATGTTCTCCCCGTGGCTTTGGGGGTTTCCTCCGGGTACTCCGGTTTCCTCCCCCAGTCCAAAGACATGCATGGTAGGCTGATTGGCATGTCCAAAGTGTCCGTAGTGTATGAATGGGTGTGTGAGTGTGTATGTGATTGTGCCCTGTGATGGATTGGCACCCTGTCCAGGGTGTACCCCGCCTTGTGCCCGATGCTTCCTGGGATAGACTCCAGGTTCCCCGTGACCCTGAAAAGGATAAGCGGTATAGAAGATGGATGGATGGAGTTCTACTTTTTTGAGGCAGCCAAAGTGAGCTAGGGCAGCACGATGGCTTCACAACTCAAGGGTTTACTCGGTCAGGTTGGATGACTGTTTCTGTGGATTTTTGCATGTTCTCATCATTTCTCGCTGGTTTTCTCTGGTGTCCTCCCACCACCCAAAAACACCGGTTCGTAGACTCTCTACGCAAAAGTGCCGCTAGTTGTAAATGAGTGTGTGCATTGGTGTCCTGCAAAAGACCGGCCTCCCATTCAAGATATCCCATTCTCAGTCATGTCCATTGGTGTCCTGTTTGACTGTGTTCAAAAAGGAATGCTATTGTTTTGTTTATGACCAACTGGGAACTTGTCTTGAAACGATCCATTTGGACTAACCTTTATGTTGGAGACTCTAAATCGCCCCTAGGTGTGAATGAGTATACGGGCTTTCTCTGGACGTTGGCCTGCAGTGGACCGCCAACCTGTTCCAGGTTGTATTCCTGCTTTGTAAGTGTTAACCCTATAACACTTTATAAATCCACGTTTTGCCATACATTGCTGTTTTTCACACCTCTGTGGCATTAAAGCTAACACTACCAGAGTTGAGATCTATTTTTGTTTTCCCTCACAAGCCCATCAGGCTCACCAACACTGCTAAAAATAATTGATGGTTTTGATTGCACATGACATATTAGCAACTACTCAATGGCTGTAATAAAGAATATTTAGACTCGGAACGATGTGATGACTATGAATGCGAGAATAATAGATTTATTTCTTCAGACACTGATTTGTCTAAAAGACACTGGATTTTAAATACTGTTTATTCTAGAGCTAGGTTCAGACTTTATATCAAAGCCAGTAAGCTAATCATTCTCAAGACCCGGGACACCCTGTATTAGTTATCTTTTATATTTTAAATTTATATTTACCTTGTCTAGCATACCTTCCTCACCTTCATGACAGGCTCGATAAATGTGTTGAATCAGATTTTCAGGGTCCAGAAATATTGCCCGGGTCTGATATTTCAGTTATATACACACCATCAATAAGTGAAAAGACCTACGTGGTAAAATTTAGCTGAGTTAAGAACATTTCTACACACCAAAGGTGCACCTTGGAAAGTTGGTTCACTTTAGCAAATGCTAATTACTGCACGTAGCACTTTTAATTCTTTTTTTTTACTTTGAGAACTGAGCTTTAGCTGAATACATTTCAAAGGCAATAAAATTTGAAAGCCCTTTTTCTTCTTCTTCTTCTTCTTCTTCTTCTTTAACGTAACTATGACTAAAGTGTTCATTTGTCCAGAAATGCTAGCAGGGCAAGAAACTGCACATTTAGCACAGCCGGTTCGCCACATCAGCATTTTTTTGGCTGAAGTATTGCATCACTTCAGGGAAGTATTGCATTTCTTTATGGGAGACAGAAGGTGAATAGCTCATTGTAAAAAAAATAAAATAAAATAAAATAAGATAAAGTAACCATTGTCACTACTCAGATGTACACACTGTTCAGTACGTACACACTCTTCTTGATCTAACAGCAGAACGACGGCCCACGAAGCAGGAGGCACGCCATCACTTAACTTTAGCACCAGATGGCAAGAATAAGTTCAGTTTGTGTAGGAGCAAGTAAGAGAAAAAAAAGATGGAGATAAAGCATGCTCGCTCCAAATGTTCCACTGATTTTGTAAGAAGAAAATGGTCACCAAAAAGTCACCAAAAGAACTTGTGAATGGTTTGATTAGGTACGGTGAGGTGACTATTCTGACGAGAATCGACAAGGTGATGTAATCGGAATCTCTGCCAAGCATACAGTCCTGTTCTAATAGTGATTAACACGCCCATGTCACAGATATTCGCGGAGAACTCACCAAGATAAGATAATTCAGCCAGCATTATTTCAGAGTTATACCATGGTGCCCTCAGATCTGATCAGAAGGCGTTTAATCGTCTATAACGGCTGCTCTGACAGTAGTGCAGCTGCAAATCACAGGTGCATATTCATACCCTCAAGCTAATACACTGCAGTTTCTATAGTTACAGGTGGATTCTACATATAAACAGATTAGATATGTGCGTAGAAAAATAAATACAGACTGTAGCTGTTATAATGTAAAGTCAGGGCAGGAACGAACGTGTTTTTCTTACGTTCTACAATTAAATGTAACTATAAATGGATAGAAAAGTGGCGTTCTTTAATTCTAAAAAAAAATAATAATAATTAGAAAGACTTCACTGCATGCAGATATTGGAGTACAATCAACTGATGGTAATGGATGGTAACAGTAATTCGCTTCATCACACCATTGTTGATCATTTTCCCATAACAGCATGCCTCCAAGTGTTTTATTCCTTAATTATCACTTCACAGTAGTCTCATAGCTGGTTAGCGAATTACCCAATAAGCACACTAACTAATTAGGGAGAGAGAGAGAGATTCATATTTCTTGATTCTTTCCTGACTCTGAGCTCAGATCAGCTCATTTAGCGCCATGTCGGAGCGTTGCGCCAGTCATGAACAGCAGGTCACGCTATGCTGCAGTGAAATCTCAGTATGAAGCCTTACTTGTAGTCTTGCATGCTTAGTCATGATCACCACAAGCCGGCATCACCCCCTGCCAAGTATTTCAATGAGTTGCCTTTTATTGTTCAGCTCCTGTCTCTCTCTCTCTCTCTCTCTCTCTTTGTCTCAGTCTTTAATTCTAATGTAGTCGTACAAACAAAAGTTTTTCTCCTCAAATTTAGTTGCTAACACTGCAGCGTTGTGTTTTTTTTGGCTTGAGAGCCATGATTTGATTCCATATGTTGACCTATTTCCTTTTGAAACAGGAAGTCAGAGTGACGGTGTGTTGAAGTGATTGACTGTTTTAAAAACCTGACTGTAGCTATAGGTAAGCTATAGGTACCTATAGACCTAGAGGTAAATATAGAGAACAGTGAAAAGTTTAACAAGCCTGCTTCCTTTAATCAGGATGATATCCTAGACAAGATGCCATGTTTTCTTTCGAGTTATGCCATATACAGTGGCGCTTAAACGTCTGCGAGTTAAAATGTTCTATACTTATTCATAAACGTGACCTAAAACATCATCAGATTTTCACACAAGTCCGAAAAGTATACAAAGAGAACCAAATTAAACAAACGAGACAAAAATATTATGCTTGGTCGTTTTATTTATGGAGGAAAATTATCTAATGTTACATATCTGTGAGTGGCGAAAGTATGTGAACGTCTAGAATTAGCAGTTAATTTGAAGGTGAAATTTCGATTCAGGTGTTTTCCGTCGATGGGATGACGATCAGGTGTGAGTGAGTGAGCAATCTGTTTTATTTAAAGAACAGGGATCTATCAGAGTCTGATCTTCACGGCACATGTTGCGAGTTGTTGATGCTCATCAGGCTGGAAAAGGTCACAAAACCATCTCTAAAAATTTTGGACTCCAAACAAACCAAAATTGTGTACAAATGGAAGAAGTTCATGGTGGTGGTAGTATCATGGTTTGGGACTGTTTTGCTGCATCTGGGCCTGGACAACTTGATGTCCAATGAATTCTGAATTATACCAGGGAATTCTGAAGGAAAACGTCAGGACAGCTGTCCTTGAACTGAATCTCAAGAGAAAGTGAGTCATGCAGCAAGACAACGACCCTAAACACATTCTTCATTCAAGTCGTTCTACCAAAGAATGGTTAAAGAAGAATAAAGTTAATGTTGTGGAGCGGCCAAGTCAAAGCCCTGACCTTAATCCAATAGAAATGTTGTGGAAGGACCTGAAGCACGCAGTTAATGTGAGGAAACCCACCAACATCCCAGAGCTGAAGCTGTACTGTACTGAGGAACGGCCTAAAATTCCTCCAAGCCGATCTGCAGGACTGATCAACGGTTACCCCAAACGTTTAATGTGGTCACACCAGATACCGAAAACAAAGCTTCACATACTTTCGCCACTCACAGATATGTAATATTAGATCATTTTCCTCAATAAATAAATGACCAGGTATAATAATTTTGTCTCATTTGTTTAATCCCGTTCTACTTTTAGGGCTTGTGTGAAAATATGATGATGTTTTAGGTCATATTTCTGCAGAAATCTAGAAATTCAGAGTGTTCTGACCTGATATGGCTGGATGGAATGTACGTAAGGATAGATCGTCATGTGAAGACCCTTTTATCAAATGAGCTAAGCCTGTCTCGATATGTTCTCACATATAAATGACCTAAAACCTTGTTATATATCGGGTAAGCGTTCACACTTTTAGTCAGACAGGACGGGACGGCAGACGAGTCGCGTGACAAGGCCGTAACAGAACTCTGACAACACTCGCGTATTTTTCCATCTGAGGAACTTCTACATATGAAATTCATCTGCTCTGAAGATCCTGTCCTCAGATTTATCCTTCCACCCTTTGCCGCTGACTGAAACATTATTCTGGTGTAAAAGACAACAACTGTTAACAAGCTGCAGCTGTAGAGCAAGACACGCCCCTGGTGGCAGGACATACACGTTCTGGAAAGCATTTAATTGGATGAGCGCAAGATGAGTACAGGATGACTCAGCAAAAAAAAAAAAAAAAGATAGTTTTCCCAAAAGTACTTTATTATTTTTATTTTTTTGGTATTCTTTCTAGATATATACTATCATACTAGTGTCCATTAAACCAAGGGACAGATATATACCATCATACTAGTGTCCATTAAACCAAGGGACAGGTACAAAAAGTGTTGAGGCACCAAATTTGATTTCAGGAGCAGTCTCTCAAGGTTCTCGTATTACTTTTAAAGAGAATAAACTGCACTGACCTATGTATTATTATTGTTAATTATTGTTGGAACTGACAACGAGCCCTGATTTGCTCAGGAACATTCCTTTCACAAGTGATTCCTGGGCTTCTGAAAATGACTCTTTCAAATAGTTTTAGAAGTCTATCAGACTGAAAAACATTCTAAGTGAATGAAGTTAAGTGATATATATATATATATATATATATATATATATATATATTACAGACAACAACAGCAACAGCACAATCTCCCAATATGAGCGTGCTTAAATCTGAGCGAAGGACAAGTCAATGACCGTGAACTCGATGACCTGAGTTGGTGTGCGAGTGTGTAGTTTTGTATGTACATTTGGTGCTGCAATGCCCTTTTGACACAAGAAATACGAAGAGAAATATTGTGCTGAAACAGGACGTGACCTCTGCGTGGGTGTCCCATGGGAAACCTTGGTGAGGTTGTGCACCTGGTGATGAGCAGCATTTAAATGCTCTATAGCGCCGACAGCATAGTATAGCGTAGCACATGAAGGTAGATCAGTACGCGAGGAGCTGCAGCAATGAAGTCTGGAAATTGCTCAAGTTTGGAGATGATCATTCAAAAGTTCTGGAAAGGAATCCGACGGATCTAGCGAGTAAAAAAAATGTAGCTGGATGTAGATATAGAATATAAATATGTGAGGTTAAACTGCCATATAGGAGTGTTTTTGGGGTGATGGGGTGATGTATTCCGTTAGCAGGAGACTGCTGGATAAAATTAGTGAAATATCCAGTATATATACAGAATAAAACACTTAGAAATGCACTCAGAATGTGTTCTTATAATAAAATAATAACAATATCGAGTCTTTATTGGTCACATTAGAGCACAGTGAAATTCTTTTCTTTGCATACCCTAGCATGTCAGGAAGTTGAGGTCAGAGCACAGGGTCAGCCATGATACAGCGCCCCCTGGAGCAGAGAGGGTTAAGGGCCTTGCTCAAGGGCCCAACAGTGGCAGCTTGGCAGTGCTGGGGCTTGAACCCCCGACCTTCTGATCAGACCCAGAGCCTTAACCGCCAAGCCACCACTGCCCCATAATAATCAATAACGCAGTGTAAGGTACCATTACTACTTTTTACTCATTTATAGTTACACTTAATGTTGTGGAATGCCCATGAAACATTTCTATTTCCTGTCTCCCTCGTCTCTTGTTTTCTCTCTTGAATTTGAAGTACTGAAGAAAAAAAAAAAAAAGAAAAAACTCATCAATGAAATTTACCTATCTTTGGTATATCTGCAAAACAATTTCGTGAACCTTTTATCACAATAAAATATGTTCTGATCTTGACATGTTCTGAGTTTTGTCTGATCTTGACAGTTGTTTTGAGATTGTCTGAGAAGAAAAAAAGTTGTAATCAGATATCAGGGCGGAAAAAGAATAATGCTTGGACTTTCTGGAATTCCGTATGTATTACTTTTGGTCACTGTTTTCATTTGTAGAACCCTCCTTTCTTCCAAGTATAACCTCTGCATGGATTACTTTCTGGGTTTTTCTTTCTACCCAGTGATAAGCTTCAGGGGAAAACGTGAACGTGCAAACCAAAACAAACTACAAAGACGAGAAAAAAACCCCAAAAAAGCGGAAATAAAGCCGTCCTGTAGTGTTGAAGTGGAGAGTGAAAAGTACAGATGAAGTGAATCAGACTGCAAATGAGTGATGGTCCAGTGACGAACTCATGATTTGGAAATGAATGTACAGTTCTGTGTCAGTTCTTCATCACAACATTGTTCCGTTTAGTCCACTTTAAACCGAGACTGGATTCAATTCCAATTCAATTCAATTTGTATAGCGCTTTTAACAACGGACGTTGTCTCAAAGCAGCTTTACAGAAACATATAAACACAGGATGGAGATTTTAAGGGTGTGAATTTATCCCTATTGGGCGAGCCGGTGGTGACGGTGGTGAGGAAAAACTCCCTGAGATGATCTGAGGAAGAAACCTTGAGAGGAACCAGACTCAGAAGGGAACCCGTCCTCATCTGGGTCACGACGGAGAGTGTGAAAGTAAAAGAAAGTTCATTATGGTTTTATATGAAGTCTGTTTGTTGAACTAGTCCACTGTTCACTAAAGGAGACCTGAGTGTAAAACTGCATGTGGTAATCGCAGTCCCAAGGCCATCGCAGCAACCGTAGTCCCAGCAACCACAGTGAGAACGTCCATGTGTGATTGAGGTCCAAATCCATGTCATGGTATTTCAAGCGGTACCACCCTCAGCGATCTCCACGCTGTAGCTTCCATTTGATGAGATCTCCGTCCAGTAGCAGGCCATCAGGATGGATCAGGCAGGTCCGACTCTAAACGCTAGACTAAATGCTGTGAAAGTCATACATGCAGCTGCTTACAGCTAATTGTTCTTTCATGGATTCCCCCTTCACATCACACTTCCCGTGGTGACTCATGCTTGTTGATTTGTCCTCTCTCTACCTGTTTTGTATAAGCTCTTGACTAATTGGTCATTTTCTACTCTGTTTTGTCTGTGTACTCTTGTGAAGTCGTGTTCATTGTTACTGTGTGTCTTCAAGCCATATGTTCTCGTTTCTCTTGTTTATTTGATTTATGTGTTTGGATATCTCCAGGATTTTTCCATAATGTAGTTTTTTTTTTTATATACATGATTCATTGATTCTTTTGTTTAAAAATATGATTCTTTGATTTTTTTTTTTTTTTTTTTACACATGATTCAGTTATTTCCTCACATCTATTATACCCATGATTCACTGATGTCAGTACAGTATGTGATATTTAATATGTGATTCATTTATTTCCATATGTGATTTTTACACGTTTATTTTCATCGGTGATTTTTTTTTTTAAGCAAACGATTCATTTGTTGCTACACATGATTCACTTATTTTCACCTGTGATATTTTAAATAAGATTCATTTATTTACATATGTGATTTTAACCACATGATTCGTTTATTTTTTACACCATTCGTTTATTTTCAAACATGTATTACACCCATGATTCACTTATTTTCACACGTGCCATTTTATATATGATTCATTTATTTCCATAAGTGATTTTTTTACACATGATTCATTTATTTTTACATCATTCATTTTCATAGGTCATTTTCTTTACGCCATTCATTTATTTTCAACATTTTACCCTTTGTACCATTTTATTTGACCCATGATTCACTTGTTTTCATGTGTGATATTTTACATACGATTCATTTATTTTCACATGTGATGTGCAATGGATTTTGAATATATTACATTTGAAATGTATTTTTAATGATGACAAAAATAACTGCAGGAGCACGCAGATGGCCAGAATTCCATCTAGACCAGGTGCGAGTGCGACGAAAAACTTCACGTAGAATGACATCATCATTCTACGTCATCATCAACGTCATCTTCAAGTCCTAAAAGTCCTTTAAAGCGAAAGAATGTGCAGTAGAATTGGCTTCATCTAGTCTGAAATATTTCCAGATGAACAATCTAGATTTTGATGCTTTCTTTCCCCACGGCGATGACTATACAGTGAACGTATATAGGATATACATTACATCGATATATATCTCCTGACACACTAAACATAAAGAAGACATCCAAGACAGCATTTCTATAAATCCTCCAGCGTAGCCGAGACATTTGTATAGCTTTATATCTGTTTATCAGTTCCTCTGTGTGTCTCACAGCAACCCCTCACCCTGCTAATGTTCCTTTTCTCTCTGACAGTAAAAGCTCAGTGGTAGAAGAGCGCCTGCTGTTATTAGATGTCTCTTTCTGTCTGTTTCTCAGACAGAATCTTGTGCAGAAAGCTGTGGGACACACGAGGACGAGTCACATCAGCGGCGAACGAGACATGCACTTACACAAACACACACGCTCCACTGACCGCGTGCCTGCCAGCGACGACAAGGAGAAAGCAAGGTGTTATCAGATGCTCCTTCTCAGCAAACATGAGGGTGAACATTACAACTGGCAACACACACACACACACACACACATATACAAGGATACACAATACCTATTCAAGATTTTGCATGAGTTGTATGAAAACAGTGGGAGGAGTTATCACAAACGCATCCAGTCCGATCGCTTTGTCCACAATTTCCCAAATTCGTACCTTTTCATTCAACACAAACCTCTTTATCTCTCTCACACACACGTGCATGCATATACATACACACACAAGCTTAGCATAAGCTTTCCCTCGCTAATACACACTCTGTCATCAACCATCTACACGAGTTTAGGGATTTAGCACAAAAAAAAAATAGATATAATTCTGGCGTGAATTAGAGATGCAGCTTGGAGCTCTGGGAGCTGATCATGAAAGAGGTTTTAGTCGTTGATAAAACTGGATTAAAAATACGTAAAAGTCACTTCTTGTACCGTGTGTGGTTTTAAAAGGAGACACTTTAAAGCTTTAAATGATTACAAAGTGGTTTCTGAAAAGAATACACACACTCGGGATGTAATGCATTGTGCCATTTAAAGACTGTATATAAATACATACATACATACATACATACATACATACATACATAAACGGAAATATTTTCACGTGAGTCTTTTTTTTTTTAGACATGATTCATTGATTTGCACATGATTTTTTGTGCATGATTCATTTTCCCATTTTTTTTTAAACATGATTCATTTTAAATCCATGTGATTCATTTTACATAATTTGCTTTTTCAAGCTTTTTATTACACACGATTCATCGATTTTCACGTGTGATTCTTTTTACTCAGTTTGTTTTCACATGTTATTTATAGATGATTCATTTATTGTCACATGATTCTTTTTACCTGATTTGATTTGTTTAACCCACGATTCATTTATCACATGACTTTTTTTTTTGCAGGTGATTCATTTATTTTCACCTGATTCCTCATACCTGGTTTGTTTAACCTATGATTCATTTTTCTTTTTTCTTTCTTTCTTTTTTTTTTTTTTTTTTACAGATGATTCATCAGTTTTTTTGTGATTCGTGATTCTTTTTTCCTGATTTGTTTTCACATTCATTTTGTTTAACCCATATATAATTTTTCTTATTATTATAATGTATTTCTTTTTACAGATAATTCATAATTTTTTCACATTATTATTATTATTATTATTATTTTTACAGATGATTTGTTAATTTGGCACGTAATTCTTTTTACCTGATCTGTTTGCACATTCATTTTGTTTAACCCACGATTCACGTGATTCTTTTTACAGATGATTCAATCATTCTTCACATGTGATATTTCAACATATGATTCATTTGTCACGTGATTCTTTTTACAGATGATTCTTCACATGTGATATTTCAACATATGATTCGCTTGTCACGCGATTCTTTTTGCGATTTGTTTTCACATCTGATTTTTTAACCTGAGATTCATTTTTCACGTGATTATTTTTACAGATTATTCATGCGTTTTGTTCATGTTTTAAAAACTTTTTTTTTTTTAAACAAATGATCCATTCATATCACGTTATTTTATTTAAATATATGTTTCATTTTTCACATGCGATTCTTTTCACATGATTCATTCATTAATTCATGTGGTGTTATTTCGCACGTATTCATTGGATGCCACGTGTTCACATCACTTCCCCACTTTAATCACGTGAAATACATATCTGTAAGTGGCACTTCACAATTGAATATATTTCAGCGTAAACCTAGTTTGTCAGGGTGAAGTTTAACACTTTTAACACTGACACTTGTGTAGACAGAACACACACTCACAGTCAGCGTAGCTCGTCGTGGTCCTCACTGCAGGGGGTCGCTTATGCTGAGCGGGAGGTCTGTATGGTGACCCCAAGGGTTTCACACTCCCTGCTGAAGAGATCAGAGAGCTCATTTATCAACTCCTACACACACACACACACACACACACACACACACACACCACTCACATTCAGTAAATTATAACTGTGACTCAGTAAAGAAGATAATCAAGTTTGTGTGTGTGTGTGTGTGTGTGTGTGTGTGTGTGTGTGTGGACTCACTTTAAAAATCCTCAGACGCATTAAGTGTCTCCTCACTCGCCTTTAAATCCCTCCTCCTTCAAGCACTTTGGTTTTAAATAGATCATGAACTCCAAATGACACATAATGGCCGGATTGCTAAATTCAGCACTTGTCATTTTTTTTCTTTTTTCTTCTACTTGAGAGATGGTTTTCCAGCAGCGACACACACACACACACACACACACACACACACACACACACACACACACACACACACACCTACACAATAGTGCAAGCACATAGCAATGATTCACAGCAATAATCTTCTATACTGATTATATGCCAAACATTGAAATTGCAGAATTGAACATATTTAATCTTTAGAACTTTTTATGCTTCCCCTTATAGAAAAATCCCATAAATTTCACACATGATAGTATGGTTTGTGTATCACATCAAATTATGCGAGTCATATCTGATTGTATGTGATGTGTGTGTTTTGTTCTGAAAATAAAGAAATCATTTGAAAAGTAAGTGATAAGTAATAATGAAACTATAGTAAACAGACTTACACACACACACACACACACACACACATATATATATATATATATATATATATATATATATATATATAAACCACATGTGAAAGAATTACAAATATATCGTGTAATAAAAGAATCACGTTTGACAGTAAATGAATGAAGTGATGTGGTAATATATGAATAATTCATAAATATCTCGTGTAAAATAAATGAAGTATATAGTAAAGAGTTTGTAAAAATATCAAATATAAAAATGATGAGAAAATAAATGAACCATTAATACGTAACTGAATAAATAACTGGGATAAAAATAACATGAAAATATGGGAATAGTTCCCAACAATCATATGTGAACATAAATGAATCAATTTATGAATAAATAAATAAATGCATAAATAAATAAAAATCACATAAAAAATTGCATAAAAGTCACGTGAAAATAAATTGATTAAAAATCATGTGAAAATAAATTGGGTAAAAATCATGTGAAAAAAGCATGAACATGTCATAAAAATCAAGTACAATAATAATAATAATAATAAAAGTTAAAGTAAATAATCAAAAAATCTCGTAAAAATAAATAATCAAAAAAATCATGTGAAAATAAATTGCATAAAAATCACATGAAAAAAAGCATGAACATGTAATAAAATAATAATAATAATAATAATAATAATAATAATAATAATAATAATAATAATAATTTTTCACATTATTATTATTATTATTTATTATTTTTTTTAATTTTTTTTTACAGATGATTCATTAATTTGGCACATGATTCTTTTTTACCTGACCTGTTTCTACATTCATTTTGTTTAACCCACGATTCATGTGATTCTTTTTTTTTTTTTTTACAGATGATTCATTCGTCACGTGATATTTCAACATATGATTCATTTTTCGCATGATTCTTTTTACGACGTGTTTCACATCTGATTTTCTTAATCTGAGATTCATTTTTTCACATGATTCTTTTTAGAGATGATTCATTCACATCATGTGGTTTTATTTAAATATATGCTTCACTTTTCACATGATTCATTCATTAATTCATGTGGTGTTATTTCGCACGTATTCATCGGATGCCACGTGTTCACATCACTTCCCCACTTTAATCACGTGAAACACATATCTGTAGGTGGCTCTTCAGAATTGAAGTTTCAGTTTGTCAGGGTGAAGTTTAACACCTTTAACACTGACACTTGTTTGTTTAGGTTGGGGTAAGGGGTTTGTTAAGCGGGTTATGTTTATCCTTGGCAATGATTTGTCTGGAGGAAAAGTGACACCAGTTGTAGAGGTGGTTGGACAAGCCTGATTGTTTTGTTAATGTTGACAGCATTGCTGATGAGTATCCTGTTGCAGGTGTGGATAATGAGTTCGATGTTACCTGATGTTAATGAGTTGTGTTACCAACTGTTTACAGACAGCATGTATTAAGTTTGGCTCATGATCATGCACCTTCAGGTCATCTGTAGGAATTACGAAAACATATCATCGTATCCTAAAGCATTTCTTTTTACTTGGTCTGAAAAAAGACGCATGTCTAATGGGAAAGCCAAATCAAAAGATTCCACCTGCTCCATTGATTCCGATCCCTATAACCGGCGAACCTTTCAAGCATGTCGTTTTAGATCGTGTCGGCCCTTTAACCGAGACAAAAATCGTTTTTTGTTAACAATCATGTCGTCTGCAACCCGATTCCCAGAAGCAATTCCGCTGAGAAAAAAAAATGACTTCTGCTGCTGTGGTAAAATCACTTTTTCCACATTTGGACCGCCAAAAATCGTGCAGACGGACCCAGGAACGAATTTTCTCTCCAAACTGTTCAGGCAGGTGGTAAAAATGTAAATAAATTGTGGGAAAATTCACGTGTAAAAATAAATGAATCATAAAAATAACATGATATTATATATATATATATATATATATATATATATATAAAATCATAAATGAATCATTTGTAAAAATAAATAAATAAATCACTTATAAATAAATAAATCATTATATATATATATATATATATATATTTTTTTTTAAATCACATGAAAATAAATTCATTGTGTAAAAATCAAACGTGAAAATAAACACACGTGCACTACTGTAATGTTGATGCCAGAATCAGTGTCAGGCTCTATTCCTCAGAGTACACCACGGCCTACAAACATGGCCGCCGCAGACTACAACACCCAGACACCTCACACATCGACACGCCCGCTCTTTATATTTTACACGTGAAGCTTGTGTGGCAGAAAGTATTCACACTCTAGGGACGGTAAATAAATAATAAAGTCGTTATAAACCTACATACAGTGTTATAAATGCCTCTATGCTAGGCGATATACATTGTGAGCTCCATTCAGGCTGAAGATCAGCTCTTATAATGGAGGTCGTCCTCATCCTCATTGCGGTGCAAATCCAGACCTGGATGTGTTTAGGGATCGGGATGTGTGTGGATTAGTGAAGAAAATTCATTATCATCCCGAGCCTGTAGAGTGGCTCTCAGATCTTGGCACCACTGTGAAATTTCCACGGGTTGCTAGCGTACTAGCGTTCAGCCTGGCTCGTATGCGTGTGTGTGTGTGTGTGTGTGTGTGAGTGTGTGCGTGTGTGTGTGTGTTCTCAGCTGATATGTTTCGGGATCATGCACTCACACAGGCTGAAAATGAAAAGTGCCTGAAGTGTGTTTTCACATGTAATAAATCGTAGTGAGCGCTGATACCGGTGCCGTTCGGTTCTGCTGAGAGTTCAGGCGGTTCATTTTCTCCATTACACCTGTGACTTCTATATACATGTAAATATTAACTCCCTCCGGCGCTTCACCTGGTTTGCCCTTGCACTCGTTCACGTTAAGGTCTGAGGTTTCTTTTACGTTGAGTCATTTTCCGTAACAGTAGTTCCAGTTGTAATTCAAACCCCCGTGTCCGTTCAAATACATCATTGTTTCTATAGTAACGGCCCGTACATAGCCACTTGTACAGTGGACTCTCTACACAGGGAGGTTTTCTCTGAAGAAGACGTTTATTTATTTATTTACTTACTTACCTACTTACTTATTTATTTATGGAAGGAGTCTCCAGTGTCAGGAAAAGCTGTAACTTCAGGACAGAAGAGTTAAAGAAATTATGATTTCTTTGTAACATGAAAAGCGGTGTTGTTTGTGTCTTAGTACCATCAAGAGAGAGAGAGAAAATACAGTAGATGAACCTCTCTCGGAACCGTTTTGCAACAAGCAGCAGAGCGCATGAAACGTTGTCGAGCCTGGAAAAAAAAAAAAAAAAAAAATGGAATGTGCGGTCGGTTAGATTTAAGAAAAAATATTACGTATGTTTTACATAAAAATTTTACATTTCTCATGAAAAGTCATCAAAAGTTTCTAATTACAAGGTTGAATCGCATAAAGTGAGCGTGATCGTAATCAGAAACTTGTTTATATTAGGTTTATCGTAGGTTCCGACGAGAAACGTAATATTTTTTATCTGAACCGTCCGACCACGCGTTCCATTTACTATTGTACTGTGTTCAGCTACAGTAGCTTGTTCCGTGCGCCACCTGGTGGTTATTGTGTGAAGCACAACAAATGAATTCACATTCTGGAGAAGCGTGCCCGCAGGGTACCGCATGATCACACGTGACGAATCGCATGAAAAAACGTGCATTCTAAAAGGCCACATCTGTACATTTATACATGCATACATGCGTACGTCATGCTTGTTTTAAAAAATTTATGACGTGACATTGTAACTATTCTATTCACTGTTGTTACATTGTAATGACACATTTTGTTACATGTAATAAGATCTTTGTAAACTGTGGTGTGGAACTCTGGGATTTGTGCACTCGGTGCACTCTGGAAAACGTCAACCCAGCTTTCCATGTATGCATTCTGCGAAACACTCCGTTGTAAGGGTTTAACATTTAAAAAAAACTCTTAATGGATCGATATGTAGCCTTTGTATTTTCAGAATGTAGGGACCACTGCATTATAACGCTATTACAGCTTTACCTTTAGTGGCTATTAATGAAAGCATCAACATCAATCTTTATGAAGGTCTACTCTTCAAAAAAATACCTACAAAAAAATAAATAGATAAAAGATCTAGAAAATGTCCCTGTTGTCACGAATTCCCTCAGGTCACTGTGACTTTAGCTGAGCTCTTACTTTTATTTTTACCTCCTGGTCATTCTAATTGTGTCCACCTGTTTCCTGTTTAGTTCCCTAATTATTTTGTCTATTTATACCTCCTTGTTTCTGAGAGTCTTTGCAAAAAGTTTCGTTTCAGTTCACGCGCTTTACCGATCCCCCTCTCCTCCCCCCCCACACCGCATTTTTGTTTCCAGCTCCTTAGCTTCTATCTGACTTACCCGTTTTTGACCTGCTGCCTGTTTCTCTAGTTTATGAATATGGATTATCCTTTTCTGATACTGACTGCCTGCTTTTCGACCTCTGCCACGGACTGTGATGATACGATTGTGATTTCTGCTTTGCCCGTACTAAACACATCGATTTTATGCACATATACTACGTCCCAACCGTGGAAAGCAAGAACCTCATTCCAGTCGATGAAAGTGTATGAAAATGTACACGTTTAATAAAAGAGTAAATCCAGATTTAAAATCTAGATTGGCTCTTGGGTTCTTCTTCTGGGGCAACGTCTTACTGGTTCTACAGCAGAGTGTTTTCCTGTCAGAAAGTTTCTTGTCGGTTGCTGAGAACCCTTAGCTGTACGAAACCCAGTTGAAAATAATGCTAAGCCATTAGCAAGAAAACACAAAACTATCAGGCTAGCATAATTTAGCAAACTTAACGTTAACTGATTCGACTTGCTTCTTTAGATTTTCTGGTGACTCTATAAAGAATGATAGTTCATTTTTACATGGGAGGCAAAGGATCTTACTTAGGTATTGGTACAGATGTTCATTTTGCTGATTGTTGACGTGACTCAAGCTTTACTCTGGTTTATCCCTTTTTTTTTGTGACAAAACAACCTATTAAAAAGGAACAGATCCATAGGAATAGGTCTGTGCTGTGCCAACTAATGTTTGGTGGCAGTTTTTGCTCAAAGACCAGTTAGCACAGTTGATTTGATTTGAATTTGAATTTGACTGGATGTCTTTTAAAAAACAACAATAACAACAACAACAAAAAAAAATAACCTGAGAACACAACCGATTGGCACAGCAGCTTAGCAAGAGGAAAAACATGTTTTCTGTGACTATTATGTTCCTAGGTTCCTCACAACCTGCCACAAAATACATGCTGTTCTTCCCTTTTGATAAACCGGTCATGGAATGTAAATATTAACTTCATCTGAAAGAGCGGAAGAGTTTGAAGTAGAGACCTTTTACCATCTGGTCTCCAGAGAGAATCTGTGATTTGATCTTGCTGGTGAGATGAGTCCCTTCATTCCATTCCGTTATACGTTTTCTACATGAAGCACTAGTATTTTAAACTTAATCCTTCGATAGAAAACCCCAAATGTTCTTCGTGGCTCCTTTTTCTCCTCTCGTCACTGTAGATCAGACCTCCATGCAACGCCGTTGTTTGCAGTGGTGTGTGTTTCCATGTTGTTATAGTATAAATGTAGTGAGATAAGACGAGGCTGGAAGCGTTCATCACTGTTTCTCTGGTTAGAACGTTGTATTTTCTTTTTTAATGAATAGAGAGCAGCAGCACAAACATCTATCTTCTTTAAATGGTAGAGTGAGCATCACACTAAACTCTCTCTCTCTCTCTCTCTCAGTTAAGAGATCTTTTAACTTTGTGATGCGTTTGGGAAACTCAGCCCAGGTAAGTTAAGGATTACAGCCGTTATGGACCGTTAAGACACTGATTCAATGAATCAATCAATGTGCTTGAGTCTTTTGTTTTGGGTTTTGGAGAATGAGACTACCTCGACAACTTGTAAAAATGGACTATAACTAATTACTCACTCTCGATCTAAAATTCCTCTTATTATTTGTGTGGGCTTGGGTTGACGAGTCATTCCTCACCTAGTCACACCTCTGCGATTATTAGATGAGAATAACACGATTGGCATTTAACCTCTTCCCCTTCACGTCTCACATTATCCGTATCTCAACATTTCCACCTGTAGGGTTAATTAGAGTTCATACAAGTTTAGCACATGTGCTCGTATTAACGTCTACAAATATACACCGCACCCTGCGACACCACCTTCGGATCTCGCTAATTAGATCCCTGTTCTTTTCTTAAAGAAACCGAGCTAATTAGTGAAATCAGGAGGGTGTTGTGTAGGGAACGGCTACCTGCAGACCCGCACTGCATGGACGTCAGGGAAACACTGCTGCTACCGGACTCTGGTGCTTTAACAAGCCTTCTCATTATGTTCATTAATTATGAAGTGGCTTTGGTTTTGTGCGTTTTATTTTTTTATTTTTCGCAGAGTGAAATCTTGGAACACACTCATTACACCAGTGTCCCCACCGGCTTATTAAAAAATTACCCCAGGACTGAAGAGAGTGCACTTTAGTGGCAAAGCAAACAAAGCAGACAGATTGTAGTGGATGGACTGCTCACTTATTATTCAGCCACTGGAATATGCAGCATAATAATAATAAAAAAAAATTATAATAATAATAAAAATATGCTGTGTTGTATGTTTTTTATGAAAAAAAAAAAAGTTGTTTTTTTTTCTTTTTTTTTTTTTTTTTTGCAGTTGTTTGGATGGTTAATGATTCAAGCTTCCTGAGGAGGATCTGCTCGGACTTTTTCGAAAAAATGAAACCCTTTAATTTTTATCCTAGAAGAACAATTTTTTTTCCCCACTAGATCGCTCAAGGATCTTTAATAAACAACTTATATATTTTTATTTATTTATTTGTTTATTTATTTATTTATTTGGGGTGGGGTTGGGAGGGGGGGGGGGTTAATGAAACAGTGGGCTAATTTTATATACTTTGATAAATAAATAAATAGATCAATAGATCAACTTTTGAATGTTTTTAGAAACAGTCAAGATATTTAGGTAAAAGGTCACAGAAAACGTAAAGAATTCTAGTAAATGATATTAAATAATACGTATAAATATCACACTGAAACATGTAATAAAACCCAAAATACCAAAATATGCCTTTTGGATCCTGTTTAATTTTGGGATTTTATTTATTTATTTATTTATTTATTTACTTACTTACTTACTTACTTACTTATTTATATGTTTGTTTGCTGGAAATTTGTATATTACTTTGGACTATAGATTATATATATAATTTTTTTTTTTAAGTCTGGAAAATATCATCATCAACATCATGCATAAAGTTTTCAGAAATAAGTCAGGATTCGCACAAAAGCTTCATATTTTTACTTTTTATTTTCCATTTTTTTCCCCCCCAATACACACGGAGTTTCCAATACACAGTGTACTAACGTACCTTACAAACTGGCAGCTCATTGTATTACAATATATTTCTTTTCCATTTCAGAGGACTGTGATAAGATCTTCTGGAAGAAGCGAAGCCAGCGTTTGACAGCAAAGACTCCCTAGAATGTTCTCCAAAGTGTAACCGAGGACAAAACGAGATTCCCTCCGAACCGCCACGGATACGTCTCTCTAATCAACGAGCGAGTTATTTATTTATCTAAAGATATTCAAAAAAAAAAAAAAAAAGCAGAGCCGTATAAACGCAGTCAGCTCTTACTGTATTTCAAGTTGTACTAGAACACAATGCCGGCCGACTCGCTCCGGTCTTCACACACTTCTTTTAATCAACTGCTATCTCGGCACCAAGCTCGGGACTGCTTTATATCTTCTCTTAGCGCTCCTGTTTCAATAGAGGAAGGAATAAATTGGCTGAAATAAATGAATACGCCGCTGTCGAACTCATGGCAGTGATTAATAAACATTTAAATGCTTGAATTTTTCCTACATGAAGACTGACATCATGTTTTTCGTTACAGTTTGAATAAGGGATTTACCGATTCAAGAGCGATGCGGGACGAACCCAGTGACCTTACAAGATCTGGATCATACATGAAGAGATCCATTACATGAACAGAACATCTCAGCCTGTGGTCTGTGTGGGGCCTAATTAAAAATCCCCCATTGGCCCTTATCTATCATGGCCCCCTAATTATCTCCATCCCTGAATTGGCTACATCACTCTCCTCTCCACCAATAGCTGGTGTGTGGTGGGCGTTCTGGTGCAATATGGCTGCCGTCGCATCATCCATGTGGATGCTACACACTAGTGGCGGTTGAGAAGATTCCCACCATACATTTTAAAGCACTTCTAGAAAAGTGCTATATAACTGTAAGTGTAACCACAGCATCGATTATGTCCCTGTCTTCGTGTGTGTCTTAAGACAATATATTAACAATATATCAAAACAGTATTTCATCAAATTAATTATACCCAATTATACACCCCAGCTAGACGTCTGGCTTGCATCAGGGGTTTTATTCAGCCTGTACTTCTTCACCGAGCCTTTTCATCAAGCTTCTCCTATTGTCATTTCTCACATCCTCTATTGTTGTGTGGTTTGGCTACAGCGCTGGCAGTACATAATTAAATGCACTCAGAAAGTCGCTGGATGGAACTTTTTCATCCAGAGAAATACACAGAGTATTGAATCGAGCCAAAGATAAATAAAAAAGTGTATACATCTTTTTATTTAAAAAAAAAAAAAAAAAATCATTATGAAGACATTAGAGGCATCAGAGACGTTATGAAGAAAAATGAAGCTTGGAAGAAAGTAGCAGCGGAGATGTTTGGTGTTCCTGGTAAGTGTTCATACGTAGTTGCTACGGTTAGCTTGCGTTGCTATTCTAATCTGAATAAAAATGAAAATAAAGAAAAACACGAAGCTAGCACAAAGCTGAGCATTGAACTTTTTGCACACGGATTAGCGCGTCAAATAAGAACAGGCTATATAACTTAGTGCATTACATAAAGCTGTGAAAAATAAAACAAAGAGTAAAATAGTTCAATAATAAATGATAAATGAATAAATAGTAATGATAAAAAAAATAAATATATAAAATTTTTACAATGTAAAAAATTAAGTAGTATTAATAGCAATAAAAAATATATGTAATAAAAAATGTGTAAGAATTATTTAAATAATATGAAAGTTATATTATAAGGTAACAGCTTCTTAAATGCTAAAGTAAAATAAAATATTATAGTTTGTTTGTGCAATATGCTAAAGGTGTGGAGTATTTAAAAAACAAACAAACAAACAAACAAACAAACAAAAAAAACAATGTTTCATCACTTTTCTTTTCTTTCTTTCTTTTTTTTTTTTTTAATTAAGAGGAATATGGAGAAAGCTAGCACTAGATAATATCTTAAGACCCAGTTTGGAACTGAGTTTATCAGAGATGTTTCATGTGTTACAGCGTTACGAGATTTAAAAACAAGTAATACATTTGTACAGTCAGTTCGAAATGAAACAGGACGCGAATGGAGTGATGCCACACTGTGAACCAAATGAATGTGTTCAATATCGGCATTATTATAACGTTATAAAGAACAACTTTGTCTTTATTGTATCATGCAGCATTATCAGAATTAGCATGTTCTGGAGAATTGCCATTAGGTAATTATGCCAAGCAGATGCTGGGATACAGAAAATGTTGGAGAACATCAGATACGATGCATCACACCTGAGGACAAATTAAACGCTGCATCATTCTCCACTGATTAGATCAACATCTGAATTTTTCTCTGATTAATTCCTGCTTTTGTCACCGATTACAGACCCATTTAGTAACGACTCATTGTAAGCTTTATTATAACCTCATAAAGCTCTAATGTGCTGTAAGTAATTCCTTGATAACTTAGTGACGGCCAACATGACCGATGATACTGGCAGACATTACTACGATGATGTGTATCGATGTTCTTTCTGGAGAGCAGGGGCTTTCTCCTTGCAGTCCTGCCATGCACACCATTGTTCTTCAGTGTTCTCCTGATGGTGGACTCATGAACATTAACATTAGCCAATGTGAAAGTGGTTTGATGGAGTCGAAACTCTTTAGAGATGGTTTTCTGACCTTTTCCCACCTAGATGAGCATCAACGGCTCTTTTTTTTTTTTTTGAGGTCTTCGGAAATCTGCATCGTTCATGCCATGATACACTTCCACAAACAAGTGTCGTGAAGGTCGGACTTATAGATAGATCCCTGTTCTTTAAATGAAACCCGATTCTCATCCCATTGACTCTAATTTCACCTTCAAATCCTTCAAAAGTATGTGAACCTCTAATCCTCTAATCCTAGATGTTCACATACTTTCGCCACTCACAGATATGTACTTTTGGAACATATTTCCTCAATATATAAATAAATGACCAAGTATAATGTTTTTATCTCATTTTTTTTTTTTTTTTTTTTTTAAATGTAGTTCTCTCTGTCAACTTTTAGGACTTGTATGACGATCCGATGATGTTCTAGGTCATATTTATGCAGATATATAGAACATTCTAAAGGGTTCACAAACTTTCAAGCACCTCTGTAGGAACGCATCGATGCCAATATTAGTATTGGGTATCAATCCCAAACCGTGCTCGTTCCTCATCCTCATATTTAAAAAAAAAAATAAGTGTGTTTTAGCTTGGTACTTCACTGATCTCTTTTCCCCTGATCAATATAATATTAGCCTCCCTTTCCCTGCCACTTGTATTTAATTAGCGCGCCCCTAGTCTCCTCTGCAGAGGTAGAAAACAGATGATTAATTAAATGCATTCTACCTGGCCCCTTGCTGAGATTAATTAAAGACCTCAAGACCAAAATTCCCTCTCCAGTTCAACTTGTCCTGTAATTACTGGCTCACAATGTACTGTTTTTTTTTTTTTTAATTATTATTATTTTAGTCTGAGCAATGTGCTCTGATTTCACACAGGGTTCTCAGGCGAATCTTGAATTTAAGACCCAGTCATCGATTATAAAGAACATTATTGTAAGACTCATATTGTACATTTTTAATCGCTGGATACACTGTAATAACATGGTCGGAGAGATCTGCGCTGTGCCAATTAACGACAGAAATATCGATGTATTCAGCTTTCCGACATCTTCCTGGACAGAGGAGTTGTATGTATTGTGGTTTAATGTCAGTTTCAAGAGAAAGAAAGAAAAAAGAGATGCTGGTGAGGGAATGACGGGTTATAGCTAGTATAACGTAGGTGAGAATTGGTTTCATGAACATTCAACAACATTAAATGTAACTATAAATGGAGAAAAATCGAAAATGTGAATTATATCACAAATTCCTGTGATATGGGGGGGGGGGCAGTTGGGGACATGTTGTAATGGGAAAATAGTCAATTCCAGGTTGGTAACAGGGACTTTATATTTCCATTCTTTCAATATTATAATCACTTTGAATTGACTTTTCATTAAAACATTCACACATGAGGAATCCAAAAAAAAAAAAAAAAAGAGGAGGGGCACAGAGGTTAAACACGCAAAAAAAAAAAAAAAAAAGATATGGGAAATACGAGAATCAATAAAGAAATGCTTAGAAGAAAACAACTGGGAGAGCAAAGGGAAGCGTTCCAAGCAAGCCAGAGAAAGAGACAGCGAGATTGATTTTCTGTAATGCTCTCTCTCTCTCTCTCTCTCTCTCTCTCTCTCTCTCTCTCTCTCTCATGGCTCCTTTCATCCTCAGAGATTCGGGCCAAATCTCATCACTCAAATTGATTAAACCACATAATCAAAAGCTTTGTTTAAGAATCACTAACACAGCATTCATATTCCCCGCACATGTTTGATCAAGAAAGCTTAGGATAGAATTTTTTTTAAGCAAATCCACCCTGGAAGTGTGATAACTTCTTTTACTACGTACAAATCCATTTTGCAGAATTGCAGTTTTTTTGGGTCGTTTTCTTTTTCTGAGACACCTGGCTCAGATATAAAAAAAAATAAAAAAATAAATAAAAAATTCACCAGTGAACTAAAAGATTTAAGAGCGCTGAAGTTTTTTCAGCAAGTACCTCAAAAGAGAGGGGGGAAATTAGGAAATATTCTCTTCTGGAAATGAGTGCAGGATTTTTAGCAATTTACAGGAGCGGAGAAGAACATATTGCGGTCTTGGCATGTTCCTGATTGGTGATGTAGTGCAATCTGGCAACTCGTATACTGTATATTGTGACTAATCTTCCCTTCATCACCATCTACCTTTTTTGTTTACATCCCTGGATGTACTTTGGCTTCCAATCTCTCTCTCTCTCTCTCTCTCTCTCTATTACTCGTTGAGAAAATGTCTTTGTTAAATGTTATCACCTAAGCCATTTTTCCCCCTAGAAATGCTCTATTCAAGGTTATTGGTGTTAATCAGCTACAATAGATACAATGTTAAAAAATGTATAGCCTTGCATTATGGCCCTTCAAGGGCTCACAAAAATGCTGATGCTGAGCATTAGATGAATATAAAAGGGGAGCTGTGGGTACCATGTTTGAGCCCATTACATCCAACATTGTCTCGCTAAATCAGTCCCAGTTACCGACATGCTTTTGAACACGATATGACCAACAGTATGTGGACACCCGACTATGCTTCTTGAACATCCCATTACAAAGGCATGGAGTTGGCCCTTGTCGCTGCTTCTATAAGAGCCTCCAATCTTCTGGGAAGGCTTTCCACTAGATTTTGGAGCATTGCTGGTGGGGATTTGTGTCAGGCACTGACGTGGGGGTGAGGAGGCCTGGTGCACAGTCAGGGTTCCAATCCATTCCAAAGGTGTTAAAAAGGTGTTCAGTGATGTTGAGGTCATGGCTCTTTGCAGGCCACTACAAAGAGCCATGACTTCGTGGTCTTCGTGGAGTTCACTTTGTGCACGGTGCATTGTCATGCTGGAACAGGTTTGGACCCTTCGTTCCAGTAAATGGAATTCTTAATGTTACAGCGTACAAAGACATTCTAGACAATGATGTCCTTCAAACTTTGAGGCAACCATTTGGGGAAGAACTACATATGGGTGTGATGGTCAGATGCTCACAAACTTTTGGCCATATGGTGTATATTCCAGTCTCATGCTAGTTTTGTACTTGTGTAGTAGTATCTTTAAAAAGTTTCTGGTATGTGTACAATGAGGTTAAAGAACCAATCAAATCTGTGTTCTACCTGTCAGTATACACCATCAAGGAAGCAAAAAATAAAGAATGGCATGATAGCGTAGCAGGTCATGGTGGTGTCTATCAGTTCCAGGGTCCTTGGTTCGATGTTGAACCTGCGTTACAGTTTGTGGGGAGTTTTTTTGTGTTCTCTCTGTGTCCAGGTGTGTTTCCTCTGGGTTCTCCAGGTTCCTCTCAGCTTCCAAAAGCATTTTATGTGGATTGGCTGCTTCAAACTGTCCATAGGTATGACCCCCCCCCCAGATGACCCTGGATGAGACTGGCCTCCTATTCAGGGTGTATTCCTGGCTTTTGCTTCCAATCCAATATCACTCTGAGCAGGATAAAATACTTACTGGAGGCATTTCAGTAAAAACCCAGTAAAGCTGTCGGATTAGAAGCAGCCCAAGAGTCATTAAATTCTCTGCCAAATAAGGAACTACACTAATTAAATAATCAACCAATCATGTTACCTCATTCTCACTCCCAGGATTCCTAATAATATACCCCTCTCACCAATCATTGGTTCACTACAAATACACACACCACTGCAAAGTATCACTCCTAGCTAATCAGTAATGACATTACCAAGCCTTTATTATCGAGTGCACACTAGGCTCATTTTGACTCTGAGGTAATGAAGTAACAGGATCACAAACCAGGCTTAACACCAAAAACAGAAAGATAAAGAGTCAGTCTTCTTCAATCTATGAGAAATATTTCTTATACTGACTCTGCCTCTTCTATCTTAAAAACAAAGGAACCCAGACATCTTTTCTATCGGGTTCATGAACGATGGTGTAATTCACTAAAGAGGTGTTAGTGCTCCATCTCGGCCATCTTCAGACTAGCTTTTTCACCAAGAAGTTCTATGCAGGCTCAATCTCAAGATTGATACGTACAGGGCATCAAGAGTGAGAAGAACAACCAGGGGGAGAGAAGTAGACTGAACCAGACAGTGTTCTCACATTTGACCTTGATGCGTACAGAGACCTACCCTACCAGAGATACAAGGAATGAGAAATACAATCTATTCAGAGACAGCCTTAGGCGTAAACCTATCTTGAAGAATATGATCAAGTTTACCTGTTATACAATGTGATGATCACCTGAACCATGCTTGCAATTTAAGCTCTGTATTTGTCTGACACTTCATCAGTGCAATCTCATGATTACACGTTTTGGGTTTTTTTTGTTTTGTTTTGTTTTTTAATATTTGGAGATGATCCAAATTGTGGTGGGTCTTCTGGTTTTCAGTCAACCTTAACTAGCTCTACGTCTCACAAATTCTTGATTCCTATCCTAGGTGTTCTGATATACAGTAGATATAGAGGAGTTATGATATACCAATAGGTGTTGGGGACAACATAGGATAGGATGACTCACAGGACAGCTACAAATATGGTAGTGGAGATGGGAAAACATACCTGAAACATGATGGAAAGAAAATATCCTTATTAGGGTTATTATATCCTATTGGGGTTACCTTTCAAGTCCGGTTCCTCTCAAGGTCTCTTCCTTATGTTCGATAGGGAGCTTCTTTTTTTTTCTCTCTCTCTCTCTCCACTGCCACCTCTGATATTCTCATTAGGGATTTTCTGTCATGAGACTGTGTGATAGTGTGTATTGTTAAAAGAAGTCTAAATAAAATACGTTTGAATTGAACTAGCATGTGTGTTACACTTCTAAGTACTATCGTTTAATCCAGTTTTCGGGTTTAGCTGTCCCTTTTACGTGCCGAGTTTCTGGTTTTTATTTGGAAACGTAAAAGTAAATGTAAACGAATCCACAAAAGACGATTTGTATGAAATGCTATGAGCTGTTAAGGTTACAGTGAAGGCCAGGGGTAGGTGTCACAGCTTTTCATGCAATTTCATTCATATTAAATCTCCCATAAGGAAATTCCTATTCATTCTCCATAGTTTTGGCTTGTCGTAGTTTACACTTGTCTTTTGGAGTCTATTCGTTCAGCTGGCCAGCTATTGGCATCGGTAGCTCCTTTCTTTTACCCCATACAGGCATGCCAGGCGGTTACTCGACAGCTCACCTTTCACAAAAGTGCCGATCTATTCCCCAATTTTTCAGCTTTTGATGCTTTTTCATGCTGCAGTTTGGCATTGAAACACTTCTCCAAAAAAAAGAAAGGTGTGAAAGAAAGCGTTGGGGGCACAGCATGAAAAATGATTACTTTAAACTTTCATTGCCTCTTCTTGAAAACTGGACTCTTCAAATGGCACTTTTCTCAAATTACCTGATAACCACTTCCTCTGGAGACCCTACACCGAGAACAGAAATAAAGTCACTGCTTGGATTTCCAGGTAAAGTGCACTGCTCTGGCCTTTGTTTAGATGCACAAAATGTCCCTCAAGGCTTTTTATTGCTCGCATTAACGGCATTCAGGATGTCTATGATCTCACCCTCTGTCATGCTTAGATATCACAGTCGTCCATTGGTGATATTTTTTAATTTTCCAGGGGTTTTGTTTGCGTCATTGTTTGTAGAGATTAAAGACTGTAGGATTACGACTCATGAGTGGCTGTCAGCAAGCAATCATGGGCCATGTTCACGTTACAAGCTTCGCTGCACAGTTCTGATTTCTTAATCAGATCTGTATATCTTGATGGCTCATGGTCTGATCTGTAAGTGACACATATCTGTCTTTATGTGAATTCACTCGTCCTGTGAAATTCCCAACATCAGTCAAGATTCACGTGCATCGTGAACAACGAAAACAAAAACACCATGAACAACGTGAAAAGATTCACGTGCATCACGAACAACTGGATGTCAGAAGGTCTCCAAAACTACAATCCGAAGTCACCTACATCACCACAAGTTGTTTGGAAGGGTTTCAAGAAAAAAAGCCTCCACTCTCATCCAAAAACAAACTCGAGCGTCTTCAGTTTGCCAGACACTACTGGAACTTCAAATGGGATCGGGTTCTATGGTCAGATGAAACCAAAATAGAGCTTTTTGGCAACAAACACCAGAGGTGGTTTTGGCACACAGTGGACGTGGACATTTTGTTAGGATACATGGCATCATGGACTCTATCAAATATCGCCAGATATTAAATGAGAACCTGACTGCCTCTGCCAGAAAGCTTCAAATGGGCCGTGGTTGGATCTTCCAGCAGGACAATGATCCAAAACATCATCAAAATCAACACAAAAATGGTTTACTGACCACAAAATCAAGATCCTGCCATGACCATCCCAGTCCCCTGACCTGAACCCCATAGAAAACCTGTGGGGTGAACTGAAGAGAGTCCACCAGCGTGGACCTCGAAATGTGAAGGATCTGGAGAGATTCTGTATGGAGGAACGCTCTCAGATCCCTCACCATGTATTCTCCAACCTCATCAGGAGTTATAGGAGAAGACTCAGAGCTGTTATCTTGTCAAAGGGAGCTAGCACAAAGTGGTACCTAAAGGGTTCCAATAATTGTTGTACACCTATATTTCACAAATATTTTTTTTTAATAAACCTGTGTTTTGCTTGCAATTGTTTGCTATCCATGAAAGCCGAGTATTTTTGTAATTTTCTTTAAACAAAAGATCAAAAGCTTAAACAAAGAAAGACAATTTTCCACAGCCTTCTTCGCTCATATTTACCAAGGGTGCCAATAACAGTGGAGGGCACGGTCCATAATCATACCATGAGCTGAAAACAAGCAATACTATGATATTTATTTTCTGCTTGCGGTAATGATAAATAATAAAATAGACAGAAAAATGTAGCACGTTTCATTCTGTCATGTCCAATCATTTTTAAATTTTGAACACAACAGCAAAGGATCTGAAAGGGGTGGAGGGGTCGGGGGGGGGGGGGGGGGGATGCCACGTAACTAAGCTGACAGTCCGCATTAAGATTAGTGCCCACACTTCTTTAGAAAATTCCTCATACGTCTCGGATAAATGTGCATTCGGGCTGATGCGCTGTGGAACCCAACGCAGGCTGTCGGTTTGGAAAACAGGAGCCGCTTCTCATAATGCTCACCCTTCGGCCAGCCTTCATTACTGACCTAATGAGGCCAAATAAATGAGTATGGAAGCAGAGCTCCTGTCCAGCCACCAAGAGATGAGAGGCATAGCATATTTATGCTAAACTGCTGAGCTAACACAGAGGTGGTGTTTGAGCTGACTCAATACAGTTAGCTTTCTTGTAGAATAAAGATTATATGATGAAGTCAACCAACTTGGCTGTTTTCCTTCTGGCAAGCTAAGGCAAGAACGCTATGAGCTTGGCCTCTTTTCAGGCTCTAAGTTTAGCGAAGCTTAGCGTAGCTAACTAAGAAGACCGTCAGATTCAAGACCTTCCTTCCCTTCCTTGGAGCAAAGCGGAAAGTCTTTGAAATGTCTCCAGTCCCAGTGTGCTCAATATACACCGAGTTCGATGCGTTAGCTGTACCGCAGCAGGGAATTTTCAAATCTGATTGGTCTGAAGGCGCTGATTTCATTTTCTGTAACTGCTGCTCTGACGGGTGTGCAACTACAAATCACAGAGAGGCCGGTGATGGAATGACCCATAGCTGCTAAAATAGGAAACTTACTTGTTTCATAGACGTTCCACAAGATTGAATGGACCTATAAATGGATAACATTGTTATCATTAACAAATTGCTGAGGTATAAGAGGAATAAAACTTGGTATGAACTCAGTCAAACTGAGCCACATCACACCATTCTATCATTGATTATGTTCCCATAACGGTATGTCCCCGCATGTATTATTAGCCTATTTGGTGCTCTGCCTTTGCTTTGACCACAGTGACCTTTTGGGTGGAAATTCCCCCAAACTCTGATGCTCAGTGTTCTGTTTTCTCTCTCTCTCTCTCTCTCTCTCTCTCTCTCTCTCTCTCTCTCTCTCGCTCTCTTAGATGTTCCTATTTCATCTTAACTTCACATGCCAGTGGCACTTGGGAGAATGAACCATTGACAGACGAGGACATCGGCTCAAAACATAGACACTAATAGTGCCAGTTGGGAAGCATCAATCATTTAGGTAAGTTCATAAAAAATTTGTAGCGACACTGAGGAGCCTGAGAGCTTTTTCTTAGTATTTCGGTGTATATTGTGAAACCTAACAATGAGACAGCTCCTGCTTGAACTGCCAGAGACACTCATTCTCTCAGTTCATTGAACACAGAAGTGCTACAACTCTAACTCATACATAGGAATTCACTCGAGTTCAGTTTACTGAGCTTAATTAGCTTCATAGCGCGAACTCCGCTGGCTCACACTTTTGGCAAGAACTTTCCCTTTCTCATGCCGTCAAGCTTAAAGCAGGTCTAACACCAGAATTCGATTTCTGTGGAAAGATAATTCATAGAAAGTGGCATCTTGATCTTATGCTTGCTCCGGGTTAGGCATAGCTGCCGTTATAGGAAATTAAACAACCCCTCCTGACCAATCGGAATCAAGTACTCAAGAGCACTGTGGAATAATTAATGAATTAAATACTGTACATTAGGGATTGTGCTTTTAAAATTTGATGGTGTTACCAATGGTATCAATGAGTTTCATTTATTAAAAGAACAGCGTGTTATTACTTCGTAGTTACATTTAATATCGTGGAACTTCTGCAAAACAAGTTCCAATAGAAACAGTCACTGCATCTCTCCTAGTCATGAGAAAGCACTACTCTAAACCCTGTTGTCATCCATCGCTAGCTCGAGTAACCTTATTAGACGTTTGGCACCACACTTTTACATGCGACACCCTTAAGAGTGGCCAAGGAGCCCTCTGTGTGACAGGTTCATGATTTAACAGGCTAGCTGGCTAATAGAGTAATCTCAAAGACATCCACATGCCTGTGATTTCATCTCTGGCTCGCACTCTCTGGATGTACACAAGGAGAGTTAGCAGAAAAGCCCAGAGGAAAGCTCTGTCAGGCTGCATTAACCTCCGCTAGTCATAGAAGGTTGCAAGGTTTTTGTCTGCTCTTTGGAGGTAATGCAGTTCCAGGTCCGCTGAGCAATGGAGAAAACTCCGAGCGAGAACAAGTGAGGGAGGGAAGGTGAGAGGGAGGGAGCATGCGTTATCCGACAGGAACATTCATTGCTTTAAGAGGTAAGTCAGTGAAGCGATAGCTCACAGCAGAACGAGTTTCTCCTGTGTACCATCTCAGCTGAGTGCACACCGGTGACCACGGTGGGTTTATAGTACACCGCAAATTCACTAGCGTCAAATGTACACCTCCAGTTTTAGAAAGCAGTGCGTCTACATCACTGTTTCTGAGTCTCCGCTGCATCTGATGCGACATATCCAGTTAGTGTTGAGTCAGAGGCGTAGCTCAGGGTGGATTTGGGGTTTCCAAATGCTTATTAGTGGGTGGTTAACATAACACATATATAGCACAGCTATGTAATTATATGTCCACTTTTTTTTTTTTTCCCACAGTAATTGTGCTATACTGGTATTCATAATGATGTTTCTTCCCCCAACTTAAATTGTTTTCCCCTGCCATAAATCTTCCAAATTTCCACCTAACCGGACACCAATCTTGCACATTTCCATCTAAATAGACATAAATCTTGACATTTACACCTAACCAGACATAAATCTTATCATATTTGTACCCGATTCGATGTAAATATTGAAAATTTGTACATAACAAGGCATACATCTCGAAATTTGCATAAATCGGGCAAATTTCTGCCTTTCTGGACATAAATCATGAACATTTGCACATAAACGAAGACGCATTTTGTACATTTCTACCTACCTTGGCATAAATCTTGCAAATTTCTACCTAACTAGACATATTTTTTTTTTTTTTTTCCATTTGCAACTAACTGATCATCAATCTTGCACATTTGCACATAAGTGGACATAAATCTTGCAAATTTCTACCTAACAAGACATTAAATTTTCACATTTGCACCTAACTGGTCCTCCCTTTTGCACATTTCTACCTAACTGGATGTCACTCTAGTATATTTGTACCTAACCGGACATAAATCTTACACATTTACGCCTCACTGGACATCAACCTTGCATACTTAGAAATAAAAAGACATCAATCTTGTACATTTCTACCTAACCGTATGTAAATCTTTCCTATCCGCAACTAACTGACTGGACTTGACGGTAGATTGTGCCGTATATGGTTAAGTAACAAATTTGAGCCGTTACCGTTCCTATTCTAACTGTACATATTGACGTGAGTTTCTTCAGTATATTTCCTCATCACTTTCCTGAAATGAATTCCAGGCTATGCCAAGGCAGGTAGAGTGAAACGCAGCAGTACATGAGCGCTCCAGGATACAGAGAAAGATTGCACAATAGAGGTCTGTTTATCTCCCCAGGCACTTCAGCACTGGTGGTTTGCTGAGTAGATTGTTATATTCCTCTAGCTACAGGTGTCCACTGACCTCATGACCTCTCCTCTCTCAGCCCTTCATATAAAAGATAAAGAGACACAAGAGGGAAAAATATATACGGACAAAATGCAGAGGAAAACGAAACGGCACAGAGGATGTTACAAACATAGGGCGGCATCCAGAGACCTCGTGTGTTCATGACCTCGATTTATATTTTGGCTACATTAAATTGTACATGAATTAACTATCAGTACGTGATATAAAACGTTCAAATAGCAGTAGGTAACTGTACATAGCAATGTTTTAGATGCATATCCATGCTAACTATTAGGATGTACTGGATCAAGTGCTAGTCTATAAGCAGCTGAGTAATGAGTGCAGAAGCCAAACGGACTAACCAAATTATTACATCTAGGATTATTCATGTAACAATAGTGGCTATACACACACACACACACACACACACACACACACACACACTACACCATGAATAGATGTTTATGTGAATTCTTGTCATCATTCATACTTTATTATATTAGTCATATAATCCAGGTTATGAGTATTCATGTAATACATTTTAGCTCAGAAAATATCATTCCATATATATATATATATGCGCATACATATACAGAAAAAACACACAGACACTTCTATATACACAAATTATGATCAGATTATAGTGAAGACCCATTCTTATGTCGTAAAGTTTCCAAGTAATTAGTGATTTCTCCAATTAAAGACACGCAGATGGAGTATAAAAGGTCAGTGTTGTTGCTCGTTACACTTGCTTAATGATGTTTTTCCATGCTGAGTTCAACTACAGGTCTTTTCTAGATAATAAATGTCATGTAATGGAGGCTGAGGCAGAAGCAAATGCAGGTATGGCAGTATATTCGGCAAACAAATCCAAAGGTTTAGGCAGAAATCAAAACACAAAACAGGCAAGGGTCACTCGAACAAGCAAATGGCTCAGAACAGGCAAGACAGAGATGGAGTAAACAAAGTAAGGCTTGGTAACGATGGTGACGACAACACCTGAGCAAATTACTTCACAAAGACATGACGGCTGAACGGTTCTTTATATAGTGTGGTGTGATTGTGATTGGGATCAGGTGTGTGTGATTAATCCTCAGGAGAAGCTGATGTGTCTGTGTGTACTTTTGGGAGTCGCAGTAGTCGGCCATGTTTGTAGTATGTGGTGCATTCTGGGAAACGGAGTCACTAGTGACAATAACACCAGCATGACTGGATTTCTGTTTAAAGATAATGGATGTGGTACAAATTCTATGGTCATTTATAACCATTGGTTGTTTTTCCCTCCTTTTTTTTGTCCAGGTATTGCTGACTGCAGCAACTGTTTGTCTTTCCTGAGGCATTTTTTTCCTCGTTTGGCATGTACTGCTGACATTTTTCCCCTCTCGACACAATAAATTGCAGTGAAAGACCTGCAATTTTGACACCAATTACTCGTTTGTGTCCTATGCTGCTGTCTGGAATATGGAATTTCTAAACAATATGTACAGACACTAGGCTGTATATATGCTACTTATCTGTGCTAGCATGTCATTTTCAAGTGCCTAGCATGCAATAGCTGAAATAGATTGAACAAAGTGTTTATTTGCTGTACAACATCTGTCAGAAAACTCCGCCTACCTTCGTAATTGTTTATATTTGATCATTCTTGGTCACATCTCATTAGGTTCACTAATACCTCCAGTAAACAAGTTAATACATGAATTAGCATTATAGGTAGTAGGCTAACACACTTACTAACAAGTGTAGTAAGCAGTAAAAAGGTTTATATATTTATTAGCACCATATTAGCTTAGATAAGCCGACATGCTAACCAGCACTGTAGAAAACAGGCTAACCCACTAACAAGAATTGTAATAAATAAGCTAACACACTAGCAACTAGCATTGTTCTAAATACACTAACACTCTTACTAGCTTTGTAGTAAATAAGCTATATACGCTAAGTATATAAGCTAATAACTAGGGTTAATGTTGATTATTGTAAGAAATTACAGAAGTCAACAGTAATTAGCATTATATTGACTACTACAATGCTTACTAGCAAGGCAGAAAATATGCTAACATGCTGATTAGCTAATAACAGAACTAGTAACACATTGTAGCAAGTCTCTAAGAAGAATGAATCAGTGTCAGAACCATTCGTTTGATTCATCTGACGGGCTTCGCCACACAATGAATGTATGATTCGAAAAGATAGACTTGTCGTATGTTTGTTATATGCTCATCTGTCCTTGTATGGATTTTTTTTTTATTTATTTATTTTTTTCCCGTAAACATCCATGAATTGTGTAAGTGTGCAAAGTGCGCCAAACACACTTTTCCGCTCCTTGAGCCAGTGAATCACGAACAGGATTCGATCCGCTTTCAGTTAAATGATTCCATTCAGTTTTTCTAGATAAAGTGCATGCATACACACAAATAATACATTAACAGAAAACATCAACGATAGCTTTAAGCAATTTTTCCTGCATTAGATGACAACTGAATGAATCAATGAACCAATCTTAATGAATTCAAATGACTCAAGCCTTAAAAAAAAATCAACTCTAGCTTACGAAACTACTCAGTATTACCTAAACTGGCAAGGATAATGCTGCTGGCAATATATGAAACATGTTTTATTTAGTGTATAAGCAGGAAGATGAGGCTGCTGCCAGGCTAATAGGCAAAACACGATTTTCTTTTTTAATGAAAATGTCTGAAAAATGCCAAAAAAACACACAAATAAACAAACAAATAAATAAAGTGAACATGGAGTTGCAAGGTACTTAAATAAATATGTAAATAAACACTTCTCAGTCAGTAGTGTATGCATGATGGCAGTGTCCTACATTCTAAAGGTTGTAATTAAAGTAATGACCCAGCAGCATTTCCGCTGGCCAGCAGGAGGATCCTGTTAGCTCTGCGTTAATCCAGATCAGCATGGCATGCTTCCCAGACTGATAGATGTGAAGAGATTAACCGTCAGAGTGGACGTGCAGGCCTGGAACATGCTACTGCTGTCCACACACAGTACTGCCCTCACACACAGCTCTCTCTCTGTTCACTCACAGCTCTCTCTCCGTTCACGCACAGCTCTCTCTCCGTTCTCACACAGCTCTCTCTCCATTCTCACACAGCTCTCTCTCCGTTCACACACAGCTCTCTCTTTATTCATGCACAGCTCTCCCCATTCACACACAGCTCTCTCTCTCCTTTCACACACAGCTCTCTCTCCGTTCACTCACAGCTCTCTCTCCGTTCACGCACAGCTCTCTCTCCGTTCTCATACAGCTCTCTCTCCGTTCACGCACAGCTCTCTCTTTATTCATGCACAGCTCTCCCCATTCACGCACAGCTCTCTCTCTCCTTTCACGCACAGCTCTCTCTCCGTTCACGCACAGCTCTCTCTCCGTTCACACACAGCTCTCTCTCCATTCACGCACAGCTTTCTCTTTATTCATGCACAGCTCTCCCCATTCACGCACAGCTCTCTCTCTCCTTTCACACACAGCTCTCTCTCCTTTCACACACAGCTCTCTCTCTGTTCACGCACAGCTCTCTCTCCGTTCACTCGCAGCTCTCTCTCCATTCACGCACAGCTCTCTCTTTATTCATGCACAGCTCTCCCCATTCACGCACAGCTCTCTCTCTCCTTTCACACACAGCTCTCTCTCTCCTTTCACACACAGCTCTCTCTCTCCTTTCACACACAGCTCTCTCTCGGTTCACAAACAGCTCTCTCTCCGTTCACTCACAGCTCTCTCTCTCTGTTCACGCACAGCTCTCTCTCCATTCACGCACAGCTCTCTCTTTATTCATGCACAGCTCTCCCCATTCACGCACAGCTCTCTCTCTCCTTTCACACACAGCTCTCTCTCCATTCACAAACAGCTCTCTCTCCGTTCACAAACAGCTCTCTCTCCGTTCACTCACAGCTCTCTCTCTCTGTTCACGCACAGCTCTCTCTCCGTTCACTCGCAGCTCTCTCTCCGTTCACGCACCGCTCTCTCCCCGTTCACGCACCGCTCTCTCTCCGTTCACGCACAGCTCTCTCTCCATTCACATACAGCTCTCTCTCCATTCACACACAGCTCTCTAAAACCACGCACGACTTTCTCTCCAGTTCACGCACATCTCTCTCTCCGTTTACTCACAGCTCTCTCTGTTCACACACAGCTCTCTCTCCATTCGCACACCGCTCTCTCTCTCTATTCACGCACAGCTTTCTCACCATTCACCCACAACTCTGGCTGTTCACGCACAGCTCTCTCTGCATTTACATACAGCTCTCTCCATTCACGCACAGCTTTCTCTCCGTTCACCCACAGCTCTCTCCATTCACGCACTCATCGTCCACGTTGCTCCGGGAGCCCGAAAAATACCACACATCATGAGATTACGCTTCACAGTAATGTCAGCAAATCGTCAATTATTTAGCACAGGTGGGCTGTTTTGTTTTTTAAAATGGCCTTTATTTTCCTCCAGTGTTTCCCCATGCTTCACTTTCTTCATGTTTTATTCAGGTGAGCTTTGGCCTTGTGAGATTTGGGGTTTAAGTTCATCCATTATAGATAAAAAATTTTCTCAAAAGGCCTTTGCCAGAAAAAAAAGCACTTTAATGTCTCAATTGCTAATGTCACATGTTCAAGGGTGGAAACTCCACCCTTACCCTTACTTGTATATTCCTCTTAATAATAATTGGCATGTGATCTTCAACAGCGTCAAAGATTTATTTTGTCATTTTAGTTTAAACTTCTTTCGCCATCACTTCATCTCTACCTAAAGAGGGCGATGCTTTAGTGAATGGTAAACGGTCTGTACATATATAGCTCGTTTTTAACCTTAGTGGTTCTACAAAGTGCTTTACACTGTTTCTCATTCACACACACCAATGCTGCTCTCCAAGGCACTAGCTTGCCATCAGGAGCAACTTGGGGATTAGTGTCTTGTCCATGTGGAGTCCTGTGGAATCGAACCGCCAACTCTACGATTAGCGCACAAGCCGCTCTACCACCTGAGCCACGGCCGCCATTTAGCCTTTTTATTCTGTCCGGTTCCCTTACCCTCATCAAACAGATCAGCTCCAATGCAGCAACTTTTGTGCTAATATCGCCGTCTGTGCCATCGCACTCATCATCTTGTACATTGCTGACATAAATAGCCGAGCCAATTCTCTGCAGCGTATAACGAAAACGCCTCCACCACTTCCACGATGGATTTCTCATTAATATGACATTGAAAGTTGCTGAAAAATGGCGAGTTGGAAAAGAAGCCCTTGCTCGTTCATTTTTAGGAGATAAACCTGACCTAATCCTGACTTTTTTTCTCCAATTAAATGCCAACGTCAATGTGCTAGCAATAACAATGGGACATCAGTGTGACACACACAACTGCTAATTTCTCACATGCTAATACAAGCATTAACCAACAAACTAGCACCTGTTTAGAATCTTTAAACACATCACACATATTTCGAAATAAACATATTTAATGTGTTTCACCCTGCTTTTCCTTTAACACCGAACCTGCTCTCTGCTGTTTCTCAACGTGATTGACTCCTCTTTCTGATCTCGGCATATCCGTGGCCCGGCTTTGTTCGCATAAAGGCCGCACTCTCATGTGTCTTGTTGTGACCACCATCAACAACCGAGCGACAATTGACCATAGAAATGCAAATTTTCCATCATCGTATCTGTTTGTCCTTTAACTCTCCACCTCCTCCTCGTCCGTTCCGCGGTCCAGGAACTGACACAAGATCAAAAGAGGCGGCAAATTTTCAAGAGCTTCTCCACGTTAATCTATTCACCCTCATAACCTCAGCTGTGCTTCTGCTTCACCCGTCTCCCAAAGCGAGCAGCGGGGGCTGAGTCACTCATGAATTTGTCTCTTTTTTTTTCCCCATCTTTGAGTCATGACGACTGTCATCCTTCCTTATCCAAAGAGACGACGCAGAAAGAATTGAATCCTGTGAGTGTCAGTTCCTGCACGTGGCCGCAATTGACTTCTTTTCTATGGCGTGTATTCAGGGTGACGGGATTATCCAGTAGGTAGAGCCGTGGTTTCTAGATAAATTCATCTCTCTGCAAATGTAGTTGATCAGCCAGGGATAAAGCCATGAGCTGTAATTTTTTTTAACATTTACATTTCTGGCATTTTGGCAGACGCCCTTATCCAGAGCAACGTACATTTCTCTCATGTTTACAACTTAGCAGTTGAGGGTTAAGGGCATTGCCCAAGGGCACAACCGTGGTAGCTTGGCAGTGAACTCCTGACCTTCTGGTCAATAACCCAGAGCCACCAAAAGTAAGGACAGGTTATAGCTGTATGAGAACAACTTTATTAAAACCATACACAATGTTTCCGTGAATATTTTCCTAAAATTATGCAAAACGTTCGTATTAAACAAATCAGAACTATCTTATCATCCGAAGATCTTATTATAGAATCTCAACTTTGCTCATTAAATGCCACAATAAACCCTTAGGTGTTCATGAATCCCCAAGTGAAAACCCCTACACTAAGCTATAAGGTTCCGTCAGCAAAACTAAAGAAGCTAGCCTTCAGAGAAAATGGTGCTTGTAATGACCAGAAGCTTGTGAGTTTAAATCCTAGTACTGGTGAACCACCGTTAAGCCCCTCAGCAACGCTGCTTCACCCTGATCTACTCAGCTCTATAACTGGTTTATATTCTGCCTGAATGTTTAAATAAAAAAAAACATTCACAGAGCCAACTAAACGTACCTAATACTTACATATAGCGAAATATCTTTCTCGGCTTCCCACCACACACAGCCTCCCCTAAAGGCAACTTAATCCCAAACTTAAGCACTGATAAAGGATCCCAGTGTTCGTTTGGCCTGGAGCAAGACAAACGCATCATCAGAAGAAGTCATCTCAGTGGGGAGCGCAGGAGTTTAAGGAGGTCTCCTCATCCGCCTCAGCTGTGGGACGTCGAAATCATTCGAGCATTTCGCCGAAAAGAGAACCTTCAATCCCCTGAAGGCCTTTTGGTGCCCGGCGAGAACTAGGCCATGGTAAACTTTCCGCAGCTCTGCCTCCGAAGATGTCTGTCTTAATTAAAGGCGGCGAGTGTGTGGGCCAGCTGAGACGGCGTCGCTTTTCCACAGCCATGAAATGAAGTGCTGCCGGGCCTTCGACTGTTTGGCTGCACATCGAGTCGTGTCATGAAGTCTGTGCTGAGTTTTTTTTCTCTCATCTAACAACCAGAAGTATGCTCTTTGCAAATGAGGATGAAAGATCTGGCGATGGAAGTTCAGAAGTGATGGAAGTTCAGAAGTGACTCCTCGGAGGTTTTGTCACTCATAAAAGCACTGGGTATTAATAACGGTTCTTCAGACAGATGCAATTTAGCAGGATTAGGCTATATTGTGTAGTGAATGCAGGGCAGCATACAGAGACCTCGCTGTTCACTCCAAAGCTTATTACTCCCGACAAAAATGAGTCAATTCTCTCGACTCTGACAAAGAATAAAAACACTCCAGCATTAAACAAGTTTGCACTTCTGTCTATAAGTACTTTCTTGTTATATACCGTAGACCGTTGAATCCTCACTTCTGATAGGTCAGACGGTGTTGATTGATGTTCACAGGTTTACAGTATTGCACTCGCTCTAATACATTATCGTTTCTATAAGTGGTAACAACTTACAGTAATTGCTTACTTAACATTTAAGGAAGGAGTCTCCAGTGTCAGCGCTTGTTTTCTGACATCTAACGACAGAGGAGTTTATGCTCGGCGGTTTCTTGATACCACGACGAGGTGCATTTCTATTTATTTATTTCTATTTTAATCATAAATCTTATGAAGTTCAAGAGAAAGCCAAACAAGAGGCTGGATAAAGCTGCTATAGCAAAAGCGACAACAGGAACTTCAATGCGTTTCGCATTAAAGGTAAATATAAACCGATACAAAGTATGATTCTTTCATTAACGAAGAACTGTAATCGTTGCAAATTGCTGTGGTGTAAGAGGAATAAAAGAATATTCTTATAAGAGATATATCACCGTTGGCGTGGTAACCGTACCCGCACTTCGTCACACTGCCCTGTCGTCGATTATCATCCAAATGTTTTATTCCTTACTTAACATAGCTATATTGAAAGACTCACTTCCTGTGAGGGGTTTGAGGCATTAGAATGGATTATTAAATTATTTGAATCAAAGACGACGTGAGAGCTTCGGACCTGTGGCACTTCAACCGGGAGATTATTTGTTATTCAGAATTTCATTTTGAAGCCAATTAGTCTTTAATTCAGTGCATAATTAAATGGATATGAAATGGGAATTGATTGAGGTGCCAGTCAGGCATGACACTCATAAGCAAACCATTAATAAGCACAGCCACCGAGTAAAAACACATCTATTAAGCACCGGCACTTTACGGGGAATAATATATGCATTGTTTGCTGTGAGATAATTCTCCTATTTAAACCATATGACACAGGAAAACAGAAGGTGTGGGTTATGATTCGGGCGTCATGATTATCAGTACATTTCACACATTTGAGGAAATGCTGCAGGTCAGCACACTGTGAAGAACAACAGTAAATAAATAAATAAATAAATAAGCCAGGAAATATTTATATTCTGTCTCCTTAGCATTTAGGAATAATTAGACTAGAACACTCTGTTGTTTTTAGACGCTTTAGACTCTTTCATCGTTAATCCAGCAATCTGGAACTCATCACTCTCGCTCAACAAATCATGATGCATTTGAATTATTCTTGAAGACGTGACGTTCTCACGCGCCGCCGTCGTCAGGGTTGGATTTGAATCGTTCAATGAGGTTATAGCAATGGAGCAAAACAGACAAAAAGGGCAAAATGGATCGTTTCCATCACTCTGCGCCATGATGTGAGGCAAGTGAATGACCATCACCGTGTCCTGTCCTACACGGACACCCTAATGAGAGAGAGAGAGAGAGAGAGATCTCAGGATGTCCTGATTAAGTGTCAGTGTGGTCTCTGAGACCGACGTTCCTACTCCGTCCTGACAAACTGCTAGCGGCCTACTCAGCAAACGCCCGCGAAATCGATCACACCAGAGGGTCAGAGTGATCCGGTTCAAAAAAAAAAAAAAAAATCCTATTTATCAGAGGAGATCTGATTACGCCCTGCAAATATGATGACTTCATATTTTCTAAATGCACAGCCTGGTGAGGTTTAGCATGAGCTCCTCATTTCGTCGAGAAGACGCCGCGACAGTTCCGCAGCAAATTGAACGGAAATGAGCGATCTCTGCGATGTACGGTCCTCTTTAATAAAACGAGATACGACTCAGCATACGTAACAGTGCTGCGGATCTCGAGTGAGACTCGCACTCAATATGCAGTCAAATGATGATGAATTAGCCGTGCCTCGGACTCTGGGTTCTCATTTCTCCTCAACGGTAAGCTGGAGCTGAGAGCTGATACACAGCACAACACAACACAACACAACACACATCCTTGTTGCGGTCCCTTTGTGCAAACAATACACCCAGTATCATGTGCTTCGTTTAACGTTCAAATCGAGCCTTTCTTTGGAGATGGTGATAAGATCTTTCTCTAGCCACTGGGGCGGCGATAGAGATCTCCCAAGCCTGAGTTTAGCCTTTATGTCCGTCATGGATGAAATGCACTCATCATTCTAATGGGATAAAATGAAAAGCATTTACAGTTGATCCCATGTTGGGGAAGCCATTTGTCTCCCACTCATATTATTATTATTATTATTATTATTATTATTATTATTATTATTATTATTATTATAAAGAGCTGACACTGGAGACTCCTTCCATAAGGGTTGAATAAACGTCTCCGAACAAGTCCCCGTGTAAGCTGTTACTATAGAAATATTGATATAAATCTGTCCACTAATCTCATCACCTTCAGACCAATCAGATATCAGAAAGGATCCTGCAGTTTTTGAACGGATGTCAGGGAAGAATTGGGAAGAAAACAAACGAACAAAACATCTGAGAAACCTATAAATGACTGCACTTTTAAATGTAATGTTGCTACCAATCATATACATTATTATTTATCGCAGTACAAAGAAATAAACACCGCTGGACTCTTGAAGTGCTCATGCTCCGTCATAATGCGGTAGAAAAAATGGATCCTTTACGGGTTGTCATGAAAAGCCACATAATGTTTATTCTGTAAATAGTTTGAAAAGAAAACAAGAAAAATAACCCATGATTTCCCCCAGGATTTGACATCCAGAGTAAAACCATTTCATATCAGCAACATGGCAATCAAGCGTTCACACGCACTCTGTTCGTATGTGCTTTATAAAAGCCTAAGTGCATGCTTACTGTGTAAAACAACTGGCGCAGAAGAAACGCAGTGATCCGTTGTCCAGATTCAACGCCTGCAGCAACGTACAAGCCGCAAAGTGCATAAAACGTCTTGCTGCTCTTTTTCCCTATCTCACGATAATATTTCATATTAAAGCAATCTATCGCTAAACTGTTTTAACGTTCTGTCCTGTCTGGTTTGTATATTGTACTTCACATACTTACAATTAAGGAAGCAAACAGCTGGAAAAAAAAAAAAAAAAAAGTGAAGTTGGTTTTGTACGGAGTTTGGAAGCTGACATTTCATATATTTAAATTACAGTTATATGTATATTGAATATAGTATATAGCATATATTGAATTTAGTTAAACACTCGATTTCCGGTATAACTTCAGCATCTAGGTAACATTCTAGCTAGTCAGGATATGCTAATATTAGCTTGCTGGTGATCGTTAGCAGCTAACAGCCAAAGCTAGTGCTTTAATAGGAATTTCAGTAGAACTGGAGTGATTTTAGTGGAATCTCTCAGGGAAGGAATCGAGTTGAGCCAATCGTGGTCCAGTATGCAAGACTGGTTTAGCAGAAGAAGGGGGCGGGGCATGGTGGATTTGACGGTACTTCCAATTTGCATGTTTATAACTTTTTTTTAAGTTTGGGTCAATATAAAAGGTTATAGAGGCACACATTCCGAAAAGTAAACATACATACAAGGTAAAGATAGAAGAAGAGAAGAAGAAGCAGCCTTTATTCATCACGATGAATGCAAGTGTATATTGCAATACAGTGAAACTCCTTTCTTCACATTTCCCAGCTTGTTAGGAGGTTGGGGTCAGGGCACGGGGTCAGCCATGATACGATGCCCCTGGAGCACAGAGGTTCAAGGGCCTTGCTCAAGGGTCCAACAGTGGCAGCTTGGCATTGCTGGGGCTTGAACCCCTGACCTTCTGAACAGAAATTCAGAGCCTTTAACCAATCAGCCACCCCTGCAACTAGTGCTGAAATAGTGAGCTGTCAGTTAAAGGTTCTGTTATCTCCTCAATGGGCCGCAAGCTATGGACCGGTGAGTGTGACAGTGAAACGCTACTTCAGGTCTGATTTCCCAGGAGGATGTGCACTCGGCTCTGAATGGAGCTTGTTTAAGTCCGCCCACACAAATGTCCTTGTACTTCCTGTAAGTGAGTGTGTTGTCACCATGGCAGCAGCCAAGGCCTTTCTGCCGTCTTGTGACTGCCAGATGAAGGACGTGTGAATGGCTGGATTGTGTTGCTATGACGATTAGTTTCCAGGCACTTCATAAGAACGGAGAGGAAAGAGACACAACATATAAATTAATTAATTACTCAATCGATTAATTAATGAATTAACCATGCACTGTATTGAATATAATCAGAATTTACAGACTTTCCGCTGTTTGCGATGAACAAATCAAACAAAAGCAGTTGAAATAGTTCGACACGACGAATACTTCAAGTGGTTTCCCCAAAGTCAACTGAAAATGCAACTTATAATGATTTCTCCAGTTTAAAATTATTCACCCCCCTGAATAGAATCCCTCACAACAGCACAGATATGCAGAGCAGGTGTTGTCTCAAGCACACCTGATACTAAACTAATCAAGGGCTTCATTAGCTGCACCAGGTGTGCTTGAGCTGGAACACATGAAATACCTGAACTGGCTAGGGGTAGAAAATGTATGAAATACCCAGACGGGGCAGAAAAAGGAAGCTATCAACAGCTGCAAGCAGATTTGTGAGAAGGCAGGTTGTGAAAAACCCTCGAATGACTGCAAAAGACCTGCAGCGAGACCTGGTGTAACAGACTCTGAGGTTTCAGTGAGCACAGTAAGGCGCGTACTAAACTCAGAAGGTTTCCATGCCAGAACTCCGACGTTCACCAGTACTGACTCAAAAGCACAAGAAAAGTCGCCTCAAAATCATATAAATAATCCACAGAAGTTTTGGGATTCTGTTCTGTGGAGCGATGAAACAAAACTGGAACTTTTCAGCACGATGGATCAGGGGTATGTCTGGAGGAAGAAGAATGAAGAAAGAACACTCTGTCCACAGTCGAGCATGGTGGAGGCTCGGTGATGCTCTGCGGCTGCTTTGCATCCTCTGGCACTGCAAACCTGCAGCGTCACGCCGTCTGTGAGGAAGATGGAATTTGGGGAAACCACCTGAAATGTTGAACTATTTCAATCACTTTTGTTTGATTTGTTCATCGCAAACAGCTGAAAGTCTGTAAATTTTGACAATAAACCTGATTTACAATGGGGGTTCAATCATTTTGATTGCAACTGCATATGTTTTGTACTGTCCTCTTTATTATTTGGACACTACCCATTGTGGTGCATTGTGGGATTTTATGTGTGTAAGGAATATTCTCTATTATGCTATTAAACAGATGCAGATCCCAAACGGTGCCCCGGGTAGTGATATAGCATGCATTTTGTACCTATGGGCGTACTTCATTATTGAATGGACACTGTGTCTGACCTATGGACACACCCACACCCCGTAGGATTGGTCTGAGGAATCTCTCTAAACCAGTCGTTTGGATTAGTCACTTTACTGCCTCATAGAATTGAAGAAAAAAGAAATGTAATTCAGGTGTCACTCGTTCGTTTCGTCGCTTGCCGCTGAAATCACAGCTCTGTGTCATGCACACACGTCGAAAATGATCTATCGTCTGTCACCTTTTCGCTCGAGGGTGTGAATGTAGGGCCAGAATCACATACAATCATGACACTCTACTGATTTGAGCAAAGTCCACCCCACGTGTACAGCTGTCTGACTGGTGCTGACCTCAGTAGTTATGGCAGAGATCTAAATATCGATGTGCGCTGTTTCGAAATGCTGAGTTAAGTGCACATTATGAGGATTTAATAGCAAGAACGGGCACATCGGCAGTCAGTGACAAAGTTGGTCTCAGTTCTGAACGATTTTGAGTTTGTACTTAACCCCAATCCTGACCGATTTTGAGCTTGGAAATAATCCGACTGGGAAAACTGGCCCAGAAAATTGACGTAAGCTGGGTGTGTAACCCATTTCTGAACACACGTAAGGTTCCGTCAGTACATTTTTGGTTATATTAAGTCATCAACTATATTCGCCAGCTCTGAATAGTTCATTATGTGCGTTTAAGTTTACTCCTTGTGTGACCCCGTATGCATGAATACGAGAATTGCCTTACTGAAGATCTCTCCCTGAGTTGTTTGTCAGTGACAGGGCGTCTTTACTTCGGTACTTAAGAGCTAATCCGCTGCCTACATTCTGCTGTAAATATAAAACTTCAAACATCGCTAACGCAACCTCTCGGATTCGGTCTGCGACAGCTCAGGTTCCGCTTCTCTTTGATATTTCTACTGCTGCAGAAATGCTGCGAGGCTCTTTGGAGTCTGTAAGAAGCCGAACAAAATAAAATAAAATAACATAAATACTAAGATAACTGTTGCAGTGAGGTGAAGTGTAGGAAGATATCCATCAGGGAAAGTTCAGAGTTTCCAGGGAGCGAGACTGGCTCTTCGTGACGTTAAGAAAAGTTTCACACCTACTCAGTGAAACGCCTGGGTAAATAAAGGAAATCAGGCGAATTGTCGGCTGTACCGTCTGGAACGAGAGCGTAAGGTGTAAAGTTCCTGATTTCAGACTCGCCAGGGTTATCAGGCGTTTCACTACGGCGGCTGTTTTCTCACTTGTCCCACTCGCAGAGTCAATAAACCCAATCAGACTGACAAGTGATTCCAATCGGGCTTTAACGAAGATGAGACGCTATTTATTATGTATAGTGAAGTCACAGACGACTCTGAAGGACTTGGATTGAACACAAAGCGAACGATATGAGTTCGCTGGGTCTTTAGGAACACGCAGAAACACTTTAACAAAACGCCGAAGTGGAGACGATGTAATGCAGACGATGTGCTGTTGAGTTCGGGATTCTGATTGGTCAGAAGCTGTTGATTCAGTTTCTATAACAGCATGAATCGATCAAGAGACATATTGTTAGTTTAACAAAGGCAAAACGTATAATCATTGGTGCGGTGCGGTTTTCTGTACGGAGGTGTTTTATTTAACACTTGCGGAAGGAGTCTCCAGTGTCAGAGAGGACTTTATGCTTTGTAACATGGCAATCTGGATTTTCTTCACGAGAGCGAAAAGGTGAAGCTGGTGAGGGAACGATGCTATAGCGTATGTAACTATAAATGGATAAAAAGTACAATGTGTCATTCTTCAATGAATCATTTTGTCATTGTATCAAATGTATTTTATACTGTAAATGTGTCATCCGTCTGAAGAGTAAGTACAACTGGAGTGTGTGTATGTGTGTGTGTGTGTGAGTGAGAGATAGAGATGGAGCATGGCATGAGCTTAAGTGTGTATCTGGGGAACAGTGACCCTGTGTCTTTCTCTTAGCTGAGTGCTGGGTTATGGCAGCACCGCAGGGGGTATGTGTGTGTGTGTGTGTGTGTGTGTGTGTGTGTGTGTGTGTGTGTGTGTGTGTTATGGTTATTAATCATCCTCTGGTCAGGATTATTTTCAAGACAGGAGAGGTGACCGTGTCCACACACTCTCTCGTCTCCCGTCTGTTTCCTTTTAATAAACCTGATCGCACACGCACGCACATGCCGACATTCACGTCACATTTCACACACACCTTCATCCAAAGCCAGGCAGATGAACGTTCCAAGCTGAGCCGTTCCACGGTGAGGAATTTCCCACAAGGACCTAGGAGCAGGTACAGAACTTTCCAGAAGCTAGTGCAGAACTGTATAGCAGTGTACCTAATAAACTGGCAACTCTTTAAAAATGCAAATGTATATTAATTTACGGTGGATCCGGAGTCTATCCCGGGAACACTGGGTGTGAGGTGGGAATGAATATTGGATGGGACACCAGTCCAACACAGGGCTAAAAATCAAATCAAAGAAAATTAAAGAAAAGTAATGAAAAAAAGATTATTATTATTATTATTGTTTTTTTTTTACTATTTCAGCAATTGCCTTATTATTTAAGACAGAATTAATAGTTTTTCCCATTTCCAGCAGTGAGAACAGCAAAGGACATCTCTGTTAGCATTGGTCGTCGTCGCCATGGCAACGACGAAGCGAGGAAACTAATTAAGGCCGACGCTCGTCCAAACTTTCATCCGAACCCCGTGGATTGAATGTTACGGTTTAAGTATCTCTTTTTTTCCCTCCACCTCATCCAGCTTTCTGAATCAATTTGCTTTCACAGATGATGAAGGACGTCGGTCCAAAATGTGTACACGATGGTGGGTTTTTTTCTTTTTCTTTTTTCACTTACAAAAACTCTAAAATGGCAAAATTTCCAGAACAAAACCTTTTAAACACTGTGGCTTCCCTGACTCCTCGCTGCACTGCTGCATTTTAATATCCCGTCGCAGCATGTAGGAAGCCTAAAGAAAGTTAAAAGGAGATTAAAAATACAGCAGAGAAAATAGTGACAAGTCATTCTGACATTCGTCTCTGCCTCAGAGCTGGTAAGGCATGTTCACCTGAGAGTACGAGGGGAATTAAAAAACAGCTTTAAAACATTTTGGGTATATTTAATTTGACATTTTGTGAAATTGATATATCATGTGAAAATAAATTCATCATGTGTAACAAACAATCATCATCATCATCATCATCATAATAATCACGTGTAAAAAATAAAGGAAAATAAATGACCAAGGTGTGGAAGAATCCCATGTGAACATAAATGAATCATTTGGTAGAACCCAATTGAAAAAATCATGTGAAAATAAATGAGTTATATAAAATTCATGTGTGTGAAATGAATCATGTGTAAAATGTAAAAAAAATAAAATAATAAAAAATAAAAAAAAGTAAAAATCATGTGAAAATAAATCAATAACGTGTGAAAGAATCACAAGTGCAAATAAATGAATCATTTGGTAGAACCCAATTGAAAAAATCATGTGAAAATAAATGAGTTATATAAAAATCACGTGTATGAAATGAATCATCTGTCAAAAAAATAATAATAATAATAAATTTGAATCACGTGAAAATAAATCAATAACGTGTGAAAGAATCGCAAGTGCAAATAAATGAATCATTTTGTAGAACCCAATTGAAAAAAGAAATCATGGGAAAATAAATGAATTAAATAAAAATCACATGTACAAAATGAATCATCTGTAAAAATAAATAAATAAATAAATTGGAATCACGTGAAAATAAATGTCACGTGTCCCGTCACGTGTGAAAGAATCGCATGTGAACATAAATGATTCATTTGGTAGAACCCAATTGAAAAAAATCATGCGACAATAAATGAATTATATAAAAAATCACGTGTGCGAAAATATATCATGTGGGAAATTTTTTTTTTTTAAATCATGTGAAAATATATCAATAACGTGTGAAAAAAAATCGCACGTGAAAATAAATGAATCATAAAAAAACTATGAGAATAAAAAAAAAGTGTGCATAACATAACATAAAAAGGGTCTTTCCCATAATCCTCAACCTTACAATGGACTACAAATGCAGCCACGTGACCCGTCACATGACCCGGTACCTCGCACCAGTGCCCTGGATTTCTAATGTCAATCACCTGTTCCCAATCAGCACGATCTTAGTATAAATATACGGCACTTTCAGTCGATCTGTACAAAGTCTCGCTCTAGGTGTCGTGTTAATGAGGTTATGTAGATGATTGCCTGTAGAGAGGCTTTGGGGTTTTTGTTTATTGAGTTTTGCTCAGTCTGGTTAAATCTGCTTAACATCTGATATTTGCTTGATAATCTTCACACACACACAAATTAGTTGGAGAAGTAAATTCTTTTCTTTCTTTTGTTTTTGTTTTTTTTGAAATACCATGTCCTTCCTCATTCAATGAGACTGCTATTCCCTTTTGGTCTGAGAAGAGCCTGTGGCAAGATAAATTGATCAGTCTCTTCCTTGTTCTTGTTAAAATGTGTTTGAATAACTTATTTGTTTCTGCTTGGACACGTTGGAGTAATTGAGTTCATTAGAAACTATTACAGGTGGGTAGAAACAGAAATAACTGCAGGAGTACTCGAGCTTGCTTTGCTGACGAGTACACTCGATGGCTAGAAAATGGTGGGGGGGGGGGGGAGGGTAAAAAAGCTAAACTAGACTTCATTTACTAGAAAACACATGTTCGGGTGTGTGTTTTAAATGGAATGTGCTTAATGGTGAGTGTGATAGGAAGGCTAACGAATAGTTTTCAGAAGTCAACACGATTTTATTGACGTTCCTCTATATAGCTTGTATACAATGGAACAAAATGTCGTTTCTACATACATTCATACATTATTACATTACTTTAGCTACTGCTGGTTTATCTAGTCGTTTAGGTTTTCGGCCAATCGAAACATGAGCCTGGACCGCACGCTAGAGATTTTAAATAGTCTGGTGGGCTAGCTAAAGACTTTATGATTTATTAAATGCACCTCATTTCCAACCAATTAGCATTTGCCTGATGCACAGCACTGGAGATCCACACATGTTTAGAGGTGAGGGCCTCCATCTTATCTATTCTTATCCGTTATCTCTTTCTAAGTGTTGTGACGCATACATGTAGCTACTCCAAAGTACAAATCAAGCCTTATACCCTCCTTAAGAAATTTAGCATCTTCACTGGTTTTCTGTGGTCTAGTTTTAGTTCCTGGTGCATGATGAATGATCATTTCCTTTTATTTATTTATTTATTTCATTTTTTTTCCCACACTCTTGTCCTGACACCTGCTTTGCGGCTATGTTTTTGCCTTCCTCGACCGACTCCGCTTGTTCCGGGAGTCCTCCATCTGGCCTCTAATAACTTTTCTTACTGGGGACCAGATGGAGAAAATAATATAGTGATATTGGCCACAGGTTATCTGTATTAATAAAATTAAAGAGATAAATATTGTATAACGCTTGCTTGACTGTATAATTACATGACTTGTATATTGAAGCAATTATTTATAGGTGGTGGCTTAAGATTATGTAAAAATATGCACCGGCATGTACTTCATGCTTTCAAGGTTGCCAGGTTTTTCTTGAGTATAAGCATCAGGTGGGGTTTTATAGCGTGTCCCGATGACCACTTTTTAAACACGCGGGCGGGGGGACAAGCAAACAAAACAAAACAAAAAAAACAGGAATAAAGAATGCAGACTGAAAAAGGAAATTCTTTGTGGTGAAACGTAATATAATTTAAAATGCGGCGGGTCATTTACAAATTTGAAATTATAGCTGTTAGAACTCAAGTTAAACACTTTTGGGCATGCTCTCATAGGAAAGTAATCAACATCAGAGTGGTGACTGTACCTCCGCCTCACCACACCAGTCCGCCGTTGATTATTTTCCTATATCCGGACGTCTCCTAATATTTTATTCCCTACTTAAGTTGCTTCTAAGACTTCCAGACACTAGTTTTGTATGCTACATGATCTAATTTGGCAGGATTTTCTTATCGACGCTCAAGGACGGTACTCGGACCGAGACATGGACGAGAATTTGGCTTCTTTCTGAAGCACAGCATGTGTGTGAGACACCAGCAGCTTGCCGGATTCCACACAAGGCTTCTTTGTATGGATGTTAAAAATCTTCCTTAAAAAGTTTGGAACTTTTATATTTCTTTTCTTTAACAGTGTGACTTTGATATGCCATAAATGTAATGTAATGACCTTCGATAACATCATAAACGCAAAAATCTTAACGGGGCCACCAGATTGTAGCAACGACAGGCTAATGGCAGAATGCACATCAGGAAAGTTAGCTGAATTAGCAGTGTAATGTGGGCAGTGTTAACAGGCTGAGGTCAATTCGTTGCCGTTATCTTGGCCGGTTAAGGCGTGATGGAGATGACAAAAAAAGGTTTCAAACGCTGTGACAACACTTTTCTCGTTTAAACCTTCGACAAGTTAACGATTTATTCGTTAACTTCGTTATTTATAAGTCCTGTTTAACCAAGGTTTAATACTTAAAAAGAGCTGACACGCTGTCTTCCGCCGTTTTTTGTTTCTGAGCTCATACGCACCAATCCCGTTGCATTATGGGATTTTTGAATAGTGCGAGTCTGTCGGTTGCATACTGCAAAATCTGACCGGAAGCAGTACGCCATCCGGGTATTTCTCGACCTACTGAGAATTTGGACGTACTACCCCTCTGGCGTACTGCATTTCGCCTACTGTCTAGTAGTGTAGTACACGATTTCGGATGCAGCCAAGCACACAGATGCGAGCGGTGTTTCCTGCTTTGGGAACCGTGCCACATGCTGTGAGTGGGAATTCCTCACAACTTCACTTAGGCGTAATTATTTCGCCATGCAACTTAGGAATCTGGCAGAACAAGACGCAGTGAGAGAAACTAGACAAAACAAGATTAATACAGAGGGACTGTCGCTAACGATAATCAGGGGGAAGGATGATGGCGGCGGTGGTTTAGGAGTGAGACGAAACAAGACACAAACAAGACAGCCAGAATGAAATAATAATAAATAAATAAATCAATAATAATTCCCACAGTTCCTTTTAGTTGATGCCCTCAGTCCTTCCCAGCTACTTGTGAGTACCATCACAACAACATTGTGCTTTTCTGAAAAAGCTGAAAAGAGAGCAAAACTCATACTTTTTGCCAAGCTCTTCTACATCCCTGTTTCGGATTGCTTTGGGATCAAGTGTGCCAGTGAGCCAGCCCAAAAAATAAACAGCGAAATTAAAGAGAGTGCCAGTGACTCAACCAGCACACAAAAGATATGCTCAAGAAGTCCACTATTGATAGAGCAAGATGATGAAAAATAAAGTTGTGCTGCTGTCTTGCCTCCTACAAGCCAGCAGCAAAACTAAAAAAAAAATACTTTTGTAATAATAAACAACACTGTTTTTTTTGTTGTTGTTGTTGTTTGTGTGTGTGTGTGTGTGTGTGTGTGTGGTGAGGTCAAATCCCCAAGAGTACAATAACAAAAGCCTTCGAGCTTACACAGTTTATTTATTCACATGTTGGGTATCAAAGTTCTTACAGAAAAAATGTATACATTTCACATCTGGCCACATATATTACAGACTTAATCACCATAACGTATGTCCACATAGTTTTCCTTAAGGTGCCTTTGACGATGCAGGTGTGGCATGGTATGTGATCACGTGAAAACTAAAACTATGTGCCCTATATCAACATGTGAAAATAAATGAATTGTGTGTGAGGAAAAAAAAAAAAATCATGTAGAAATGCCCTATTTGTGAGAAATTAGGGGGCCAAGCACTATGGTGCATGGGTATCGTGGGTATTGTATGTTTTAATTGTAATGTGAAATGAAATGAATTGTGATAGGGAATAAAATCACACTTCTCCAATGAATAAATAAATAAATAAATAAATAAATAAATAAGGAAACACGCTTGTAACCTCACGGTGGCTTAGTGGCTAGCACGTTTGCCTCACGCCTCCAGGGTCGGGGGTTCGATTCCCACCGTGGCCCTGTGTGTGTGGAGTTTGCATGTTCTCCCTGGGCTGTGGGGGTTTCCTCTGGGTACTCCGGTTTCCTCCCCCAGTCCAAAGACATGCATGGTAGGCCAATTGGCGTGGCCGTAGTGTATGAATGGGTGTGTGAGAGTGTATGTGATCTGGCACCCTGTCTGTGACCCTGGAGAAGGAGTAAGTGGTAGAAGATGGATGGATGGATGGATGGATACCTTCAAGCATTTTATTTGGACCTGCGTGGATTCTAATAAAAGCATTTTTCCAGAGAGTTCACGTAACATGTAAGGTTTGCCGCGTGTTTGTGTTGCGACGCAGAGACGCAGAGAGACCTGGTTAAACGTGGTTGTGGAGATGCTTCGACACCGTTGCTTGCTGTCCTCCAGGGAGCCGCTTATTGTGCGGAACTACGGACCTCAGGTAAATGTTGATGAGGTTGTTCTGGAGGTGTTTCTGCTTGGTTCTGGTTTTGATAAGATGTTGTTGTGAGCTTATTTCTTCATTTTACACCAGTCAGACATGACATTAAAACTACTCACAGGTAACGTGAATAACGCTGATTATGTCATTAAAGTGGCACTTGTCGAGGTGTGGCATATATTAGGCAGCGAGTGAACAGTCAGTTCTCGAAGTTGATGTGTTGGAAGCAGGAAAAATGGGCAAGTGTAAGGATTTGAGCGACTTTGACAAGGGCCAGATTGTTCTGGCTAGACGACTGGCTCAGAGCGTGTCCAAAATGACAGGTCTTTGGGGGTGTTCCCGATACGCAATGGCTAGAACGTTACAGTCTATTATTATTCCTCCAGTGTAATACAGAGCTCTGCTTTAGTTTTGCTGTTTTCCGTTATCATAACAGATCCTGGTACAGTTCCTACAACACTGCCCCCTTGTGGTCACGCTCACATTACGTTGTGTCCGAGCATAAAGACTGACCCCGGTGTGACGCGCCGATGCGCTCGTAGAAGGATAAATCATCCCTAAATTGTCGTAAGTGCTGTCTGTGTTGATGGAAGTTTCTAACGCTGTCCTTCATGATGAAAAAGTGTCTTTTGTTTTGTCAGATATAGTCGCTTTTTTCATCTCAAAAGGACTTCGCACACATCACTGAGTGTTTCTGCCTGAATTCAACCATTTTCAGATTACATATCTGTAACACAATGGTGTGTTTTCCACAGACAGCTGTAGTGTAAGGCGGCTGAGAAAGCCTTTCATGCACCACACAAAGACACACAAACAAAGAAACACACACACACACACACACACACGTGTCCTGGCACAGCTGCTCGCTCAGTGAAAGACCTCAGGTCTCTGGGCTCCCCTTTTGGAATCACTGGCTCCTCATTAATCTGCCTTTGTCGGCTGTGTAGCGCTGACTAATTAAAGCCTCTGTTAACCTTTGTGTTGGCTCGACTTCAACCCTGCTGATGTTCCACCGACAGCATCTCCTTCTGTTCCTGAACACTCCTCGCCAAAACAAAACAAGCCCAAGATCCACTCGCAAAACCGGAAGAGGAACAGGTACTGTACATTGCAATAAACAAGTCATTTCCCTTGTTTAGAATTCATGCACGTGTTACTATTGACCAAAACGTGTAAGGTGTGTCGTACGGAGGGGAAAAAAAAAAAGAAGACGAAGAAATGTAAATAAACGCACTTTGAAGCTCGGGATTTCTTTTGACTAAATATCTGTATATAAATGGGATGTCATGAAATTTAACTCGAAGCTGTAAGCACTAACCATCTTCTCAGGTAGCTCTGGTGTTGTTGTTTTTTTTGTTTGTTTGTTTCTCTTTTTTTTCCTTAATCAGCCCCATTCCTTCGCTCAGTCCACAGTGTGTTAAATGCAGAACATTCTGTATTTACAGGTTTTGATGCCTAATTCATTTATGAGTGGGTTTTATCAGCTCGCTGCAGACCTGAAATATTTACACCGCAGTTCAATGTGTAATGATGTAATTATAGCTAACGCTAAAGCTCCTTGCTGACAGCAACAAATAATTTCCTGTAATGTGCTTATTTACCTGGTAATTGTCTAGAAGTGCAGATTCGGTCTCCGTGATTTAAAAAGTCCGAGCAATCATCCAGGAAAGAGAGACTTCAATTAATATTTAATCATGCTTAAGAGTGAGGATGGGATATGCGTTAATTCGTATTGCTTCCTTCAGTCTCACACACAAATATGCATGCGAAAGTAGACCTGTCACTGAGCGCACACAACAAAGGAGCGAAATTGCGAGTCATGTAGGTAACTGTGGTTTTACGAATTCCGGATGACCACCAGGGGCGCTGTTTTAGCACTAGCGGATTATCGCAGCACCAGCTGGACAGGTCATGATCGTTTACCAACAAAGTCATGTAGTGACGTAGGCTGAGCCACGAGGGTAATAGCCACATTAGCTTAGCATTCAGCCTTGGTACGCTTTCTCACACGTTCTGAGTGACAAAGAACTCTGGCGGTCATCCGGAATTCACAGAACCACAGTTACCTACGTAATGAGCATTCTGTTTCATTCCACCTGACCACCAGAGGTCGTGCTTTAGCACTAGTGGATGACTCCTACCAACATAGTCATGCCACTCGCCTAAAAAATATTCAAGGTTGCTCCTGAAGAACTGCTGAGCTGACAGCATGAGGGGCAGCAACGTTGAGCTTGTAGGGTACAGGGAGAAGTCCAAGTAGCAGCTGCACAGATATCCACCATAGAAACTCCTCTAAAAGCAGCCCAAGAAGTAGACACACCCCTAGTGGAAAGACAAGAGATACCACCTGGCAGACGCTTTTGGGCTTTCTTACATGCCATAGTGATATACTTCCACAATCCAATTTGACAATCTCTGTTTTGATAGGGTGGTTCCGTTCCAGGCACCACCATAGCAAACAAAAATCTGATCTGTTTGCGTAAGCTGTAATCCGGCAGCCGCAGACGCACTACATTTCCGAGACTATGTGGTGGGCGGTAACTCCGCTTGCACGGGCCTCACTGTTGATCTCCGGTCTAATTTAGCGAGGCGGAGCCGCCTCTCCGACATGCGTAAAAGACTACAGTGCAAGCACGGATCCGTGATAGCTTCTCTCAAAAGCTGGATTCCCAAACAGGACGGGCAACCCTCAAGGCCGTCGTCCAGGAGAAGAGCATTAGGACACGGCTTACCTGTCAACGGGAATCCAGTAGAAATAGAGCTGTGAGCCATGATTATTTGTCAACAGAAAAACCCCGGCTGGAACCAGACGGTTATAATGTGTAGGATGTATTAAAAATATTCCCACACTTTGATTACTGGGTACCGGATCGTACCGAGGTGCGCGGCGTATCACAAAATCCACCTAAAAATAGCAGAGAACCGTCAACGTATCCGCATGGAAAACACTATCCACCGGGTACTACCAAGAAGCACAAAGTGTTACCAGCAGACCGTGAATATCCAATCGACTTACGAAAGTTGCACAAAATTCCAACGCAGGTTCAGAATCCTACGAGTGCGATGTCACAGCCTGCGAGGACGATAATTCGCTGCTCTAGTAAGCTGCACTTGACAGTGCGGGGACTCTTGAAGAACGACCCATCTCAGTCAAGTGAGAAAACGAAAGAGCCTGAATGCTGAGCTAACGTGGCTATTATCCTCCTGGCTCAGCCTACATCACGACGTGACTTTGTTGGTATATTATCTCTACCTGTCTAGCTGGCGCTGTAATAATCCACTAGTGCTAAAGCACCACCTCTGGTGGTCAGGAGGAATGAAACAGAACCTCTAATCCTTCGTGACGGTTATTAGTTCTGGGGAGGATTTGACATAAATGCAGGATTTAGTGCTGCTTTATTCCACGCCTTTTAAAAACCTGTTTCTGCCATGATGGAGAATCCACCTGCCACTCTGTAGCTCTCTCACACATGCACACACCGGTACCTCTTTATCTTTTGAGCAAAACACAACCGGCTTATCAGATCATCAGAGACAGGCCCTGATTTATAACGACCCAAAAGAACGAGTACTAATTTATGTGTGCAACTGAATGAATAGCATGTGCACTTGGTGGGTGTGTTACTGGTGATAAAAATAATAATTAATAATTGCAAATAATAATTGCTTCAATTATATCATATGTAAAGTAACACTAACAACAAAAAAAAAAAGTTAGAACTAATAACTCAGTTTGAGATTATGTATTAGCTGGGGAAAAAAAAAAAAACTCCAGATTATTGTCTTCTTAATTAACATTGGTGAATTCTTGATTCTGATTGGGCAGAAGGTGCTAACAGGAGCTAACTTGTCTCGTGGACGTTCCACAACATTAAAAGTAACTATAAATGGATAAAAAGAATAACGTGTCATTCTTTAATTAATTAAACGTATACATTGGGCAAAATTTGCCCATTGCGAACAAGGTGAGATGTGCAGTTATACGCAAATAACCGACCTCATGGTGTAAGTAACTCCATTTCAGCACTCCACCATGTTTGCATAGAGAAACACATTCTGGGTTCTATGGTTTGAGGATTCTAGAACCTTTAAGAGTTCCCACACAAGGAGCTTATTCTGAATCGGCATAGATTTTTTTTTGTGTGTGTGTGTGTGTGTGTGTGTGTAACAGAATACTGTATACCCCTTGGTACAATTTTCGTAAAGCATTAACAAATGGTCATGACTGTAGCTATGAGGAAGTCCAGAACTCAGTAGTTTCAGATTTTTTTTTCCCCCCTACATATATACACACCAAGCACACGGGGAAAAGTTACAGCTTGTCTGTTTTAGTTCAAAAGTTAACATACACACTTTCTTATTAATTACTGTACGTAACACCTTTTTTTTTTTTTTTTCTTCCTAGAGCATAATTTCAACGAGGATTATAATTACAATTACTAGACAAAATAGACTCAATTATGAAAAAGAGGCCGGGTAAATGAAAGAACACGTTCCGTCATAAATTGGAATAAATTTCAATAAGTAGACGAGATAAGTTGTATATCCTCGCAAATGACTTTATATACTCTATGCTCCGTTTTAATATGAAGTCAACTCAGTGGGTCATTTATAAGAAATATGGAAGCAAAGTTCAGAGAGGGGGCAAGCGTAAGGATCTGACCGACTTCGACAAGAGCCATAGTGTGATCGCTAGACGACTGGATCAGAGCGTCTCCAAAACGGCAGGTCTTGTGGGGTGTTCCCGGTATGTAATGGTTAGTACCTACCAAAAGGTGTCCATAGAAGGACACCCGGTGAACCGGCGACAGGGTCATGGGCTCCCAAGGCTCACCGATGCGCGTGGGGAGCGAAGCCTAGCCCGTCTGGTCCGATCCAACAGAAGACCTACTGTAGTACAGATTGCTGAAAAAGTTCATGCTGTCTATGGTAGAAAGGTGTCAGAACACACAGTATGTATTTAAACAAAAAAAATAAAAAATTCTTTAGGACCCATGAGTTGTTATCGCTAAGGACTCCCTACCCCCACACCCCCCACCCCTACCGTTTATAAATGGTTGACTTCAGTGCAATTCTACGACCAGCTCCGAGACATTAAACATGACTTGGATGAGTAAACGCCTCTGGTGTTCTCGCCTTCGGTCTCTTTCTGAATTTATCACAAATGCCCTTTTCCCTTTTCCCTTTTCCCGATGCCGTCAGTACACTAACACCACGAGAAAATGGCTCTGTTTTCCATTAAAAGCATGCTCGGACACGGTTAGACCTCACTCTTCCGCTGCACCCACAAATTGCCTGACAAAAGCTAAGCTAAACCTCTAAGAGGGATGATGGAATCCGTGCAGAAAGTGAAAAAAGTCCTGTTAAATGCACAGGGAGCAGATATGAAGTCGCGCACGCTGCTGTGGGTATAAAGAAGGGAAATGGACCATCAGTTTGGAGACTGAGAGAGTGAGTTGGGAGGAACAGATGATGACAGAAGTGCAGATTGTGCAGAGTGGGTGGTAGAAACACACAGAATGAGAAAGCAAAACTGAGAGACGGATGGAGAGATGGAGTTTAGCTTTCTGACAGGGCTGGCTATTTTTCCACAAAGACCCTTTAACATGCACACGCCGGTTCTGAGTGTGGGCAGTTAATAACGCCGGGTGATGGAGGGTCACCATAAAGAGCCCGCTAAAGCTGCGTCATTTACATTTACAGTGCAAACTAGCAAATAGAGGGGAAATAAATATATAAATAAACGACTTTTCTAAATGCTGAAGGCGTTGTTGGAGCCTGAAAGCGTCGTGTGTTATTTGCACAGCTGTTAGGACAACAAATGATTCACTGTCCAGAATACTAATCAGCTAATGCGGAGTACTTTCCTCTATGTGATTACTGTAGAACAGAGGAAATGAAAACACCTTCAATGAGCTGTTTAAAAAAAAAAAAAAAAAAATGTTCTAGTTGGCCCACCCAAAATTGCAGTCATTATTTATTTACTATTTTATTAAAATAAAAATAAAAACATTTATGCATGTTTATATCTACTAGGGCTGTAACTCAATAACACTATCATCCAAATCCCTATATGTATCCAAATTCGGATTTAAAGCTGAAGTGGGCGTGGCTTAGAAGTTAAATATAAACCATTAGTAACCCTAAATATGGCTCTAACAGTTCCTCAACCTCAGCTACATCATTCCAGTTCATTACTGATCGAAACTAAAGATTGCTGCAGGATCGATTTCTTTTTTTAATCCTTCTCAAGGACGTATTATTTTTGTTTTTAGCTCATCTTTTAGCTTAGATGGTTCCTATTCCCCAAAATATAAACAAACTAATAGCCTAAACTCGCATGCTGTAGAGTTCCAGTACCGGTGCAACCTCAAGTCTCAATCCGATGCCATTTCTGAAACTTTGACAAGCTTTCTAAAGGAAAAAAAAAACAACGTGTGACTCCTATTTAAATCTGGATTTAGAAAAAAAAAAACGCATTCGTATCCAATTCCTTAGCTGTATCCCTAATTTTCTTGAACATTTTCATTCCCTTTACTATTTGGCGTCTAACATAGTCACTAAATTCTATTAAATTCATACACACCATATATTTATTTATGTACTTATATATATAATATATGATCACGATCTCTAGTTGGAATCACATCAATGCTACAGTCATAAATGTCCAAGATAAAAGTATGTAAAATTGTCTCTCTGCGTGGGCGGGGCATTCTCTCTCTCCCCTGTCAAAGTGGTGCACTAGCCAATCGTTGGTGTCTGTGAGCTCATGTATATAGAAGAGGGCAGATAGCACTTGCCCTATGGCTAGATTTACATGTCTCAGAAGACACACTCCTTCACCCTCTCTGGTTGGTAGCTGTTGTGTGACATGGTTGTGATGAGGTGTTTGAGGTTTAAGGTGTTTAAGGCAGTGCAGAATGGTCGGTCCTACTGAGGTAAGCAAGTACCACACCTTATCAATTCCCCATGCTTTGCAAATTGTCCCAGCTTGGCACGTCATCTCCAATGCATTGTATTTGGCTTTGTACTTGTACTCTGCTTAATGACAAAGTTGAATCGAATCTAATATGGGAGAGCTGGTTGGTGGGCAGGGAAGCAAAAAAAAAAAAAAAGATTCAAATAGAGAGTTGGGGGAAAAAAATAACAGGTGAAAATGAATCGTGAAAACGAATCTTTTTTTTTTTCAAATGAATATATAAAAGATGAATCAAAATGAATCATGTGAAAAAAATCACATGGAAATGGCAAGAAGTCAGGGGAGCAAATGGAAGAGAGAGAGAGAGAGAGAGAGAGAGAGGAAGACAGATCGAGTGAGTGAAAGGGAGAAAGACGGGAACGAGAGCAAACAGAGCGGAGGGAGACCTTTTGTAGACCATCAGAGTAGAATGAGAAGACTTGATAAATGAATGCCCTTTCCTCTAACGGAAACTTCAACCAAAGCCCATATCTAAATCCATATTTATTCATCAACGTGGCAGCGTGGCGTCCTGTCAGATAGACGGGAAAGCCGTATCATTCACGCCCGATCTTCTCGCTGTGCAGCTTAAAGCCTCCTGCTTCTCAACGCCAGGCCGTGCACTGCCTCAGCTCTGTGTCACTGACTCCCGAGAGTGATGGCCGCTTCGAATCGAACTCGACACAGCAGGTTTTATTTGCCGTCTGTGGGGAGAGACGGAACAAAAGAGGGAGTGGTGCAGAAGAGATGGAAGAGACTTTTCATTAGTAAGGTGGAGAGGATTAGCAGAATCTCTTAGAAAGCAGAGAGAGATGGAGCGAGAAGAGAGAAAAAGCATCCACTCCACAAGCTTACTAACTACGGGATTATTTTTTCTTATGTCACGATTTTCTCCGTTCCACCTCCTGCTTATTTCTGATGCTTGTGCACTCAGATGGATTCAGCTGGAAGCCGAACGATCCGAAATGCAAGTACATGGGAGGGATTTTTATTTATTTATTTTTTTTTTATTGAAGTTTTGAAATATCCTCCAAAGCCACACCCCCAAAACACAACCTCACACTACAACAGCTAATTTGAAAATACTGCCTTTTGAATAATAATCTTCGACATGATCTTAACACGATGCGTTACGTGCATCTTTTCAAATTCAAATCCAGACATTATGTAGTGTCATTTTTGTATGTTTTTGAAGTTATTACTGAGTTAGCGTGTCACGATATGGAGTTCAGGACAGATGCAAATGCAGATAAGAGTTTATTTAGAGGGAGACAGGCAGACAAAGGCAAAACATGAGACAATAGCGAGGTCAAGAAACAGACAATGGGTCAGGTGATTGGCAAACAGGCATACACTGGGCAAGGCAAGAATCGATTACGTGCAATGAGAAGCGAGATCAATGAACATGAAACAAAACGAGGAACAGGCTACAAACGTTTGGTATGGTGATAACACGCAATACTTCGCAACGTCATTGCTCTGGGAACAAAATCGTGTTCTGGGAATTGCAGTCCATGGCGGCCATGTTTGTAGGCCACAGTGCAGGATGGGAAATGTAGTCACTGGTTTGCTGTGATATGACATAATGCAGTGTTACTTACATATATATATATATATATATAGATGACAGGAATTCCATGGAAGAGGGAAAAGCAAAAATTCCTGATACACTTGGAAAGGTTTACTGCTGACCCATGAATCATAACCAATCGAATCACATGACATGTACCAAAACAGACTGAACATATTGTGGCCAAAACCTGAAAATATCATTCTGTTAATTAATTGTCAGTGTGGACTAAGACTAGACCCTTCCACATCTATTAGTCCATTATGTGAGTCCAATTCTATTCCATGATCGGATAATAGCAACTGCTAAAAATTCTACTTTACTACTAATTTACTTTGTCAGTTGTTAGAAATATAACAGAATGCAGAACATGTGAACAGTTTTAATGGCTACATAAAGAAATATAGTATATAGTTTGCTCAACAATATCATCAGGACGACGTGGCACCCACGTACCCAACGAGTCATGACCCAGTATCGGCCCACATGGACACTTTAATCTGCCAACGTACTGCGATGAACTCTTCTAAATCTGGCTGCCAGAACACGTTCGATCCTCAGAGGTCTACACTGTGGTCCTGTGTAAGTGTTACTATAGAAACAATAAAGTATTATAACCAGTGCAATAATAGAAACCTGTGATTTGCAGCTGCACTACTTTCAGAGCTGCTTTTATGGAGAATTAATCAACACCTTCTGACCAATCGTAATCGAGCGTCCGACAGCATACTGTGGGATATGGCGGGTTGGATTTGGGCCATCACGTGGTATAAAAATCTACCAGTGTACATCTACATCTACAACTGCATGTTGTATTATCATTATTTTTAATGTTTACTATATGATGTTGTAACTTCATGCAACTTCATGTAACTTCAACTTCATTGGTTTTACACTGGATTAAGGTTACCCTAAAGAAGAGATCTTTACTTTTTTTTTTTAATTCTTTTTTTAAATAGTCACTGGATAATGGTACTTTTTAATAATAGGAATATAAAACAAGTATAGTTTTGTTTTGTTTTTGTTTTTTTTTAATCAGGGGGCCAAGCACCAAAAGGTGCATAGGCACCCTATTTCAAATGTTTGCTGGTGCTTCTTCTTCCACCTCTTCATCCATTTCTACTTCTTCTTCTACATAATAATAATAATAATAATAATAATAATAATAATAATAATAATAATAATAAAATCCCATAGAATCCTTTTTATGAAATTTGGTACAGTGATAGAGGGCATATACAGCAATTTTGGCGTACACCACTGAAGTGCTCTAGAGCACCTAATAGAGCAATTTTGGATCTCTATTTACAATAATAACTCTAAAACACAATGTCGTGGAAACGCAACTCTACTTTTCCAATTCTTTGGTTTATGCCGAGTTCAACGCATACCATAATGTCAATTCCCACCATATTGGATGTTCCACCATTTTGAATTCATTTCAAAAACACTTTTGCTTCTTCTGCTACAAATTTTGTCCACCAAACTTACCAAAACAGACCAAACTGAAGAAAAGTGGTTTCTCGTATTTTTTTATATACAGGATGGTTTGTCCATAACATGCAAATGATTCTTCTTTCTCTTGAGCCCCTAAAAAGGTGGTGAGAGTTCTTCGTGTAATTCATGATTTGACAAACAGGAAGGCTGCCATTCATTAATAGTTTTGTTTTTTATACAACATGATGTAATGTTACCAACAAGCTTCAAGTTCATTTGCAACTATCGGGACATGAAGCAACATCTCACTTGAGAACTTGAAAACAAGTGCTGATGCCCACAGTAGCTTCTGGTCTTGCCCATTGCTACGTAGTGGGACCAAAAAGTGCTTGGTCCCCTTAATTTCAACATAAAGCTATATTTATTATGATGTTGTGTTTTTTTTTGTGTTGTTTTTTTTGTAACATTCATTAACACTACACCAAAATGACGGCACTGAAATTTATACGTTTTTATTTTTTATTTTCATTTATTTAATAGCTTACTGACTAACTAACACTACCGAGTGAGCTAGCCAATCAAGCTCCTCACGGATACTGAATACTGATAACTGTAAACATTATAAACAGCATACAATAGTGTATGTAACAGTGTGTTAGAGTACGTTAGCATGTACCAGTGTGCTTTTACTCGTTGCTGACACAACTGAATTATTTTTTTGTTTGAGTGGCACAGATTTAGTGAGGATTTAGCTGAGGATTTAGCATGCAGCATCCATTTAGTCTAGTCACGATTCTAGCCTGATTAATTCCTCACTTACGGGAAAAGACTAGGGACAGCAACGGGTGGGAGGAGAGAGACAGCGAGACAGTTGGAAGACGAAGACTGATCGAGAGAGACTTTTCGGTGCTATTAGGTGGTGAAGAGAGATGGACAGCACAGTAGAGGAAGAGAGGAACAGATGAGAAGGAGGAGAGAAGAGGAAAATTGGAGAGCTGAGCTAAATTAAATGGTATATTAAGAGTATAGATGTCTAGTATGGCAAACAATGATTAATGACCACCACACAGTGCGGACGATGCTGATGGAGGGAAAGACAAGGCAAAAAGAAAGCCAAAGAAGTTTCAAAATCGGCTTTTTATACACCACGTCCACAACAAGACGTGAAGAGAAGCTCTTCCTGAGAAGGAATAACAAAACATGACGTGGTCAAATGAGACCAAAATCTAATGTGTGTTTTTTTTGTTTGTTGTATGTTTAGCACAGCAAACCCTATATATATATATATATATATATATATATATATATATATATATATATATATATATATATATATATATATATATATATAAAATCCATTGGAACTCCATTGGAAATCATGGTGGTGAATCATTTAGCTTTAGCAGTTTGTGAAGATCGATGACCGTAAATTCCGACACAATGAAGATATTTTAAAACCCAAAACCTGGTTGCATCGGCCAAGAGGTTATAATGTAGTCCAGACCATGAAGTACCACGAAGCTGCACTTCTACAGCGTTAACCAGCTAAATTTGGCTAAAACGCTGGCTTATCCGTACCACAAAATGGCTATCTTTTCAGCTGGGTAGCTCACCACGCCAACTGATGCTACATGGCTAACCTGCTCCGGGGCAGGAGAAGTTCAATCTAACCACACTGAGCATGTACAAAGCCCGCCTCCTGTCCAATCAAAGAGCTAGGAATCACGATTGCTTCACTTTTCCCGTCAAGCTCGCTGCTCGTATTGTGAAAGGATCTCGACAGCACGTTGGAGGAATCAGGAAGAAACAGAATCCATTAGGGTTTTCATATATACGTTTTTATAGGGTTTTTTATTTATTATTATTAAATATCAGGTAACTGATTTAGTAGAATATTGGTTGTTAATCTGTGTATGTCGCCTATTAGGATTCCCCGGAGTAATCCCGGGATTAGAAATCACTATTAGAGCATCCCTGTGTGGGCATGAATTTATATTAAAAGGAAGTCAATGCATAGCATCAGTGTTGAAATAGACTATGAATTTGCACACTTCCTGGAATATATAGTAGTAGTGGGATTTAAAAGAACATGAATTTTGACCAGTTTCAATGGGTCATGCAAAAGCTAGCATCAGGATAGAAATAACTTTAAGCATTCTTATGCCATGCTTCAATTGTTTACGAACGTATAGACCCAGCCAAGACAGTGCAGTACAGTATAACCGTGATTAGGAAGGACAGACTCAGTGAATTGGTGAAAGCAATGACTGAGTTTATCAACAAAGACGTCTCAGAGATTGTATCATAAATATCATCTTTAACCCTGAGAGCTGGGAGACTCTGCATTATATTCAATGTTGACTACAATTAATCTACTGAACACTAAACTTGCTTGTGCCCACAGAATAGTCACCTCATATGTAGTGCTGCCAGGCTGTGGCGGTCTTATTGAACAAAGAGGAAAAACACAGCTAATTAATGCTTATGCTCTGATATGTTGGAGACACCCGGGTCAGAAGAGGTTTTTCAGAGGCATTCTTCAGCAATTGTTCAATCTGGAGGTGGAAACACAGCAAGAAGACAAAGAAAAGAGTATACGGAAATCAACTTTTAAACAAGGAGCCTATGACCTGACCAAAACTTACCAATATGTGTAATATTTGGTATATTTTGTCTTTATGTGCTGTCAAGGCTCCCTAAGGCAGTTGGGATTGTAATTACCAATGTTAAATTACTGATACGTTTTGTATTTGCAATTACAGTTACTTGAAGTACGTTAAATAAAATAAAGTTCTATGTTATTCTATAACTTTCTCATTTACACACACACACACACGCACCTTGGCAGTAGCAACAGCGTTGCTTTTTTGCCATTATTATGTGTTGGAATACTTTCAAGGAATTCATTAGTGTTGTTTGTTCTTCAGCTGTAAAATAGAGTGGTGCTTGAAAGAATTGTCTATATTTCTGCATAAATATGACCTACAACATCATGAGATTTCCACTCAAGTCCAAAAAGTAGACCAAGAGAACCCAATTAAACAAATGAGACAAAAATATTATTCTTGGCCATTTATTTACAAAGGAAAATGATCCAATATGACATATCTGTGAGGGGCAAATGTATGCAAACCTCTAGGATTAGCAGTTTATTTGAAGCTGAAATTAGAGACAGGTGTTTTCAATCAATGGGATGACGATCAGGTGTGCGTGAGTGAGTGATTGAGAGCCCTGTTTTAATTAAAGAACAGGGATCTATCAGAGTCTGATCTTCACAACACATTTGTGGACGTGTATCATGGCACGAACAAAGGAGATTTCTGAGGAACTTTTGAGTTGTTGATGAGAAAAGAGTTGTTGCTGCTCATCAGGCTGGAAAAGGTTTGGTGAATTCGTAGAGTGTGGACTTCACAGTCAATCACAGTGAATCCACAGTCAAACAGAATGTGTACAAATGGAGGAAATTTAAGCTCACTGTTACCCTCCCCAGGAGTGGTCGACCAACAAAGATCCCTCCAGGAGCAAGACATGAGGTCACAGAGGTATCTTCTAAGCAACTAAAGGCCTCTCTCACATTGGCTAATGTTGGCCCCTTCCTTTGTGGACGGATGAGACCAAAATAGAACATTTTTGTTTAAATGAGAAGTGTTATGTTTGGAGAAAGGTAAACACTGAATTCCAGGATAAGAACCTTATCACATCTGTGAAACATGGTGGTGGTAGTATCATGGTTTGGGCCTGTTTTGCTGCATCTGGGTCAGGACAGCTTGCCATCATTGATGGAACAATGAATGCTGAATTATACCAGCGAATTCGAAAGGAAAACATCAGGACATCCATCCGTGATCTGAATCTCAAGAGAAAGTCGGTCATGCAGCAAGACAACGACCCTAAACACTCAAGTCGTTCTACCAAAGAACTGGTAAAGAAGAATGAAGTTAATGGTTTGGAATGGCCAAGTCAAAGTCCTGACCTTAATCCAGGAGAAATGTTGTGGAAGGACCTGAAGCAAGCAGTTCATGTGAGGAAACCCACCAACTTCCCAGAGTCGAAGCTGTTTTGTACTGAGGGACGGGATTAAATTCCTCCAAGCCGATCTGCAGGACTGATCAGTGGTTACTGGGAATGTTTCGTTGCAGTTATTGCTGCACAAGGGGGTCACACCAGATCCTGAAAACAAAGATTCATATACTTTTGCTGCTCACAGATTTTTAATTTTCTTCAATAAATAAATGACCTAGCACTTGATGACGGAGGTCTGACTCAACTCAACGAGTTGTTAGCCCATGTCGTGATTCAGATTATGCCAGCGTATGCCCTTAGAACTACGCAAGATCAAGTCAAGACTGGGGGTCGAAGCCAAGTCAAGATTGAGACCTAGAGTCGAGACCGAAAACAATCACTCCCTTATCAAGGCAGACATTTACTCTAACTTACTGTCTTCATTTGTGTATTGTGCCAGTGATTAGTCTGCTTTCTAGAGGAAGGAATTACTTCTTGTCAAACTTTGTGCCTGCAAACAGATGACAACACAAACATCATTTATATAAACTCTTAGTCGAGACAAAATGCCATACATGTACTTAGCAAGACCAATGCCCAAGACTGAGACAGGTCCAAGTACAAATGCAAATAAGTCTGAGACAAATCTATGTCAATGTAGAAAATGTCTCAAGACCAGACTCAAGTCTTACAGCCCTACTTTGGGATGTGTTAAAACCCTTTCATAACCCATTTTTCAGTCCTTCTGCACATGCTTCTGAATCAGTGGACACAAATGGTAAATGGTCTGCACTTATATAGGGATTTTATCCAAAGCGCTTTACACTGGTTCTCATTCACCCATTCACACACACACCAATGGTAGCAGAGCTGCCATGCAAGGCGCTAACTTGCCATTGGGAGCGATTTGGGGTTCAGTGTCTTGCCCAAGGATACTTCAGTATGTTGAGTCATGTGAGCCAGGAATCGAACCGCCAACCCTACGATTAGTGGACAACCCGCCCTACCACCTGATCCACAGCAACCCTATTGGACACACCAGGGTACAATTCAATAGTCCACAAAATTAACACCAGCAGACTGGTTTGGTTGGTGTGCACGTCTACAAACTAATCCCAGGGGGTGTTTGTGCCTTTGCACTTTTGCCCTGAAAAAAAGTGTCCAATTGCCATCTTGGTCAGAGTGAATAATGTGTGTATTTGATATGACCTCTGGTGAAGGCCCACAGAGCAAAGTCTTGTACGTCCGGAATAGTTATTAGCCCAGGGTCTGGGGGTTTTACCTGTACCTCTACTGGTGTCTGAGATCTGCATCAGACCTACAGGAAAAGTCCACCTTAAAATATGTGAACTATTTATGAAATATTTGTGGTGCTAATTTGTTGGTTGGTGTTGTATTTCCATGAGAAGTTAGCAGTTGTGCATCGCTCTGATGTCGTGGGGGGGGGCGTTGTTATTGCTAGCTCAGTTACAATGGGAGAAAAATGTAAACAGTCTCAAACGTAAGAAATAACGTTCAGGTTTTGCAAGAGCTTCTTTTCTTACTCACTATTTCCAACCATGTTCAACATCATATTAATGAGAACTTCTAACACTGCATTGTAGAAGTTGTGGAGACGTTGGTGCAGATGCTGGACTCAAAGTCCTGGAATGCAATGCAGCTATACAACAGTGAGTTACGTAAGAGGCTCGGCTCTGCTAGTTAGTGACGTACGAGATGATGGCATAATCATGAAATTTGACACTTTGGGTCTGTTCGAGTATAGTGTACAAATGAGGTGGTGAGACAGCTGGCCAGGCTAAAGGACTAAAGCACCGCTGCATCACGCTCGTTACGTAGAGATGAAGCAAGGGCTTCGGTAAGACACACCCTACTCTGTGATTTATACAGAGATCACTGATACCATGCAAATCGATCATATTTGCTACTACTGCATTAGTTCACAGACAGACATGTGTCCAGAAATATTACCCCAGTCGAATCTTATTTTGAATAAGGAGTTTAATTTCAATAATCCTTCCTATCTTTCTCTCTGAACGAAGCAGAGGAGGCACATCATTTGTTGGACGTGTTTAATTTCCATGAAGACAGTTTTGTTAGATAATTAGTCTCCTGGCTCTTGGTTCTCTGCCTTACTCCAATCTCTCTCTTCTTCCTCCAAGCCAAACATGGGTGGTAATTTATTAATTCAATTGCTGTAGAGCAGGAATTTCCGAGCGTACACTGAGAGATGAAAGTCCCTGGCAAAGGAGTGTGTAGGTGTTAATATGTCTCAAAAGTTGTTCTGTTCATCATCTTCCACTGCCATGTTCAAGTCCAGTAATTATATAAAGACCTGCAATTCATTGTGGCAATGACGAAGGGCAAAGAGACAGTTCTTTTAATGAACGGCGTTTTTGATATGATTCTTTTAAAAAAAAAAATAAGCAGCTAATTGTAAACTGGCTACATTTCACAAACTGTAAGTTATACCATTAAAATTCTTTGGCTTCTGCCAAGAAGGAGAAAAAAAACCTCAGGCTTTTGAGATCATTTGCATAATATAGAAAAACCTACTTTTTTTTTAAACTAGCAGGGCAGAGTTTACGTGAATTACCTCAGACATGAATCATGACTCCTTACACAATACCAGAATAGTGACTAGTGAATAGTGGATAGGATTCAGGTCTCCATGCTGATTTGCTTGAAGAAGGGGTGGGACTGTAACAGTACAGAACAGACATGGTCATGCCCCCAAATCTGAAACAGCACACAGGAAGAAGGGGAGATGTAGGACTAGAGGACTAGTTGAGTGTGTGTGTGTGTGTGTGTGTGCGAGAGGGAGGAAGAGAACAGAAGAATGGGATCAGAAAGGAAGCTGGGGTAAGGAGGAACTCTGAGGTTTGTAAACAGCAGCTCAGCGTGGTGGTGCTCGGGGTTTACTCTCCTTCAGATAGTGTAAATTAAACCCCTTCACCCAGGAGACACCGAGAGAGAGAGAGAGAGAGAGAGAGAGAGAGAGGAAGGACAGCATAGAAGGGAGGAAGAAAATGTTCCATAGAAGAAATGCAGAAGAATAGAAAGAAAAAAGAACAAGGTAGAGATTGTGAGAGAGGAAGAAAATGAGGTAGAGAAAGTGATAGATAAAAGACAGAAATGACAGACAGAGAGGGGGAAAAAGAAAAGCGAGAAATATACAAAAATGGGAGTAGTATTGACAGAAACAGCTCCCTGGGATAGGATCCAGGTTCCCCGTGACCCTGAAAAGGATAAGCGGTATAGACGATGGATGGATGGATGGATGGATGGATTGACAGAAACACGACCTGATGGGATTTACTCTTCTTACACCCCAATAGTTTACTAGCAAATCATTTTATTCCTTTAAATAAACAACTGTGTGCTTTTATCCATTTATAGTTACATTTAATATTGCGGAATGTCCATGAAACATGAAACAAGTTCTTGTTTTCACACATAATCAGACACAAACAAATACAGCTTGTCATGTGACCGAGCAATTGGAAAAGCGTAAACCGCTCGATCCTGTCAGAAAATGTAAAGTTAGTTAGAGTTTAGAATTTCAAAGCACTGACACTCGAGACGCCGATAAATGTTAAATAAGCATCTCCATATCAATAATTACACGTGTTTTTGATCTGATTATGTGCAAGTCCTTGTGAGTGAGCTGTTACTATAGAAACGATAATGCATTAGAACGCTGTAGTATACGTGTAACTTGATCCATGGGTTCTCTACGTTGGTTTAGCTTAGGGGCTTCTCCAGAGAACCCGTGGCGTAATCCTATACTGAAAAAAAAAATCAGCTTCTGTTTTCTTGGTGTAAGAGGAGAGTGCTTTACAGCCCGCGTTCATTTCCTAACCCAAAAGAAATAAAATCATCTGCAAAGCCTGCAGCTGAGATGTAATTGAATGAAACAAATTTTCTGGCTTCTGCCTTTCTGTACAAGACCCGTATAAAACCCAAAATAAAGGAAATGAGAAAGAAAAGGAACAGTGTGTATTTTAAGAGTGCACAAATAACAATGTGAGGACCTACGGCCTTGTCCCTCACTCGTTCTCTCTCTACTTCTTCTTCTTCTTCTTCTTCTTCTTCTCCCCAGACTGAGTTGAATGACCGGCAACCTGTCAAAAAAAAAGGAAAATAATTTTTATATGCCTTGTGGAAATATTCTGCAGAGTAGAGTGAGAAGGTAATAGATTATTTCTAGGCTCAGCTAAGAGAGAGAGAGAGAGAGAGAGTGAGAGAGAGAGAGAGAGAAGGAGAAGCTCGACTGGCCGTGTTTAAATCACTTTGCTCAATCTTGTAGTGGGACACATTTCATTAGAGCCAGCAGCTGGGGCCAACGCGTCCGGTATGTCCGCTCATCCGTCATACAAATAGACCAGTCCTCTCTTTTCCCTCTGTCTATTTCTCTGCTGATGGACAGAGCAAGAGTGATGCTTCTACACCCTCCTGACGAGATGACTGACGGCTAACTCCCAAATCGTCCTCTTGCCCTCCCTCTCTATGTGTTTTTACTCTCTGCTGTCCGACTCAGCCTCGTTTAGCGCCGTGGCTTTCACAAACCCTTTCCAGCTCCAACATGCCTGACAGGACTGATAAGTGGAGATACACTGGAATGAAAACCCATGGCTAAATACAGAATCCAGAATCCCAAGTACTAGTATCTCTTTTCTTTTATACTGAGGTGCCATTTTATTGGCTGGATCTCTGGTATATAGGATATTAGACCGTGTGTGTGTGTGGGGGGGGGGGGTGGGGGATTAATGAGGTAGCAAATTAATTAACAAGATTAACTACAAGTTGATCTAATCTTGTGCATTTCTGTAACACCTGGCTGCTAATGATTGTGGATGTAGGAAGGGTGTACTTATTTTTTCACACCTGGTTTCTGAACACATTATTTTATTTATTTATTTATTTATTTTTGGGTGAATAACTACACATTGAAATCTGTTGTTTTTTTTTTTGTTTGTTTGTTTGTTTTTGTTGTCACGTGAGATTATTTATTTGTTTATTTCAGTTAGTGAGAACCAGGCCAATAGTTATTTAGGCCCTGATCAAATAAAAAAGGTAGAATTGAAGGCGGGTGTACTTTCTTTTTCCCATGACTATATACTGTATGCTGCAACTGTGTCATATACTATAGCTGCATTGCATTCTGGGATTATATAATACCTGCTCATAGTGGGATTAAGCCCTCGCTTCAGCTCTACATAAAGAGAACGATGCAGCGGCGCTTTAGTCCTGTAGTCTGTATAGCTGCATTGCATTGTGGGACTTTGAGTCCAGTTTTGGCTCCAACATCTCCAGTACTTCTATGCTGGATTTCTCATTAACGCTGAACGTTGCTGGAGAATGGTGAATGACAAAAGAAGCTCTTGCTTTATAGTTTTAAGACACTAACAGCAAAATCTGACTGTTATCCCTTACTACGTTGTCTATAAATTCAACATTTACTGTAGGCAGTTAATTGTCCATGGCGTTGTTGGTTTATTTGCTTGTTCCAGGCTCTTTTTTCCATTTGTCTGTGTGTGTGTGTGTGTGTGTGTGTGTGTGTGTGACTTGACAAATTGAAAACTCCTTATCCTTCTATTAATTAATTCACTAATGCTGATCTCTCTATCGCCCCGTTTTTTTTTCCCTCTAGCCCTCTGTAATGTATTCGAGCATGCTTCTTGTCTATGACACATTCCTTCTTTTTTAAACCTCGGTCTAATTGGCAGGGTACGAATGCAGCAGTAGGAGCCCATTACAAGCCGGCGCATGAGTGGGCGCTCTGATACATGAATAGGCCTCATTGGCATAATTAGAGGGTGGAATGAAAAGGAAAGGTCGTGCTCAGGACTGTGTGTTCCCACCAGCGGTTCCCGGCAACTGCTCCGTGAACATGTGACACAGTGCCAGCCTGACGCTTTAATCCGTGCTAAAGGCAGGAAAGCAGAGCTGCAACATAGTGGGTTGTGCTTTTGTTTAGATGATCAGCAAGCGACGTAGTGAAATTCGGAGAAGAGATCAAACTTGTGGATGCGATATGTCGCTTTTTAATACCACACCGCTCACTGGTGATTTGTCAGAAGGTGTTTGTTGAGGTTCTTACGGTTTATTTGCTTTCCTCCGACCTCCCGTAAACATGCCGGGGATCCTATTTGGATTATTCCCACCTCGTCAGGAATTAATCAATTCATTCCAAATCATTCATTCATCCAGGGTGGTGGTGGATCTGGAGTCTATCCTCTGTCCTGAGGCATGAGGCGGGAATACACACTAGATGGGATCCCCACTGGCATGTTTTGTTGGATATGAGAGGAAAGCTGAAGGTATGGTGAACCTGGAGAACCCAACAGAACCTGGGGAACCCAAAGGAAACTTACATGGACACTGGAAGAACATGCTAGAACCCTTCACAGACCCGAGCTCAGAATCATATGATGGATCCTGGACCCAAATGCGCCACCATGCTGACCTGAAATATCAATAACATCGATCTGCTTCATCTTAGTCAGGGTTGCGGTGGATCCAGAGTCTATCCTGGGAACACTGTGGTTAAGGCAATTTATCTTAGCCAATTCATATGTTTTTGGGAGGGGAGAGGAAACCAGAGGACCCAGATAAATCCCAGACGGACACGAGGAGAACATCTGAACCTCCACCCTGAGAGTAACCCAAGATCAGGCTCAAACCAGGAACCTTGGGGCAGTGAGGCAGCAACACTCCCCACTGTACCACCAGCAGACATCAATAATATTGATCTTTTATAATGAATTCAAAGGAAATGGGGAAAAAATGATGTGTGGTGGATTTATTAGCTTGTTTCTCCTTCCTCCCCCCCACACACACACTTTAACAGAGTGTAACATTTCCTTGTTTGCCTTCTCAAATCAAGTCGTATTTTTACCTTATTACCTCCAGAACCCCGACAGCCTTGACACATTAGCTTGTTAGCCTGGCTGCTCCCAACCTCCCTGCCATTTTTCTCCCATTGAATCCTTTAGGTTTATTCTTCTTCTCCTTTTCCTCATTATTTTCTTCATTTTAATTACTGAGGTGCCGTTTGTCCTGTCTCTGTTTAACCTGGTCTGTTCACACCAACTTTATATCGCTGCATAGGAAGTGTCGTCTAGACATCGAGATTTAGACGTATGCGAGTAGGTAATGTCAAATGCAAGCAGGTGTACTGTAAATTCTGCGTACACAGAAGAAGAAGAAGAAGAAGAAGAAGAAGAAGAGGAAGAATTATACCAGTACCATAACATTACAAACCAAGCAAGTGAATACAAGCTATATCAAGCCTTGGTAGTGGTCCATTCTCAGCACAGTAGTGACCATCGTAGTGTGTGTGACGCTGGTAACCGTGGATCAAGTAACAGTATTAATGAGATTTTTAAACACCTCAGGTTGAAAAATCGACCGACCAAAAATTCTCTTCTAACAGCAGTGCTAGGGTCAAAACTTCATGCCAATGAAGCTTAGAGGACGATTAACACACTGGACATGGACATAGATCAGCTTTAGTCTGTAAATCCACACCGCCACAGTGACTAAGGAAGGATTAGGAAGCCACTAAGTGTTTCTTAGCTATTTTAATGCATTTACAGTGCCAGTGGACGTCTGTTATATTCGAATACATGTTGTTTACTCTTTATCGATGTAGGGTGGACACCTATTGGTGTTTTAAATGTTCTTCGTAAATAAAATTGTGTCTACAAAATAACACATTGTGCAGAGTTGCTGCAGCCTGATTCTCCAGAGATTCTCTGTGTAAATGAATACCGCAGAAGGGCAAGTAATACATTTGCAGAAGCCACGTTCTGCCAGTCTGAAAGGGAAAATTATACCTCTGGAAATAATCAGTGAAATCGTGGTGTGTGGTTTGGCCTAAAGTTGATTGTTTGCCTATACCAGGACATCTTGAAGTGTTATTCTTATTCCTCTTACGCTACAACAATTTACCAATGCTAACGATTTAATGTTAAGGATTTAAACCTGTTGGTATTGAACAAACAAACTTATGTGATCGTTACCATGGTGAAGTTTTCTGTAAGGAGATGTTTATTTCAACGTTTATGGAAGGAGACTCCAGTGTCTGTGGCCACTATGGGAAGCCGCTTCTGGAAAACGGTTAACATCGGCGTGGGAACAGTAACTCTGCCTCATCACACCACCTCATCAGTGATTATTTTCCTATGGCAGCGCATCCCCAGGTGTTTTATTCCTTACTTAATTGAGTTTGTAATGCCGGTGAAAAAAAAAAAAAAAAAAAAACTTGGTTTGGTAATTTCTATTTTCTTTTCAGTATCACACTGATGAAATGTGCATAGTGTTCATAGCATAAGCAAAGCCAATAAGGAGCTCGTTGCGTTCTTACTCGTTTTTTTATTGCTAATGGATCCAGAACAGAACATTTTGCTTCTTTTACCATTACTGAAATAGAAATCTTCTTCCAAATTGGCTCCCAGAGTGAGAAATAATATGCAAGGAAAAAGTTCTGACAGTTTGGTAAAATCTCCAAGGCTTTTAAGTGGCTGCATGTCAGTCAAGATATCTTCCATGCAAAGAAAGACAGGCTGCCCAGAGAGCTGGCGCTACATCCATTTTACTTACTTACTGTGATTTGATGTAATATGAAGATAGAGACGTGCTCGCGACAAGAACTGGAAATGGCACGATTAATATCTGACACAAGGCAGAAACTGCAACCGTAGATGCTATAACTAGTCGAGTAAAAGGCTAATTATATACTGTACTTCTGCGTTAATGGGTAATTGCATCGCAGCGCCGAGAGCGGGATCATGGGTAAACAGAGATGTGCTAGTGCGAAGTCCTAACGATGCATCATGCATCTCTTCATCGCTGATTGGTCGAGGTTGGCGGTGATGAAATCAGCTGGACGTACTTTGTTAGTCTGAAAACATTTCGGAATAGATTCTACAGCCAACTGCGCACGACTATGCTGGGAAAAGACGTCAACAGATTGATTTCATTACGGATTCGTACGAAGAGCAGAACTTTTAAATCCCGCCCACTCCTGAAGGATTTCTTCCTGCCGCTTGCATTTTTTTCTTTCCTGTGCTTTAATGCTGAATAAAGATCGGAATAAAAATACAGATTCGTTTTCTAATGCTACTGACGAGATGAGACCGAAGGTGGCGGAAAACCTTCTCGGAACGGAAGCTACAGTAGATATCGCGTCGTTTATCCGAGGAAGGCCGCTCGTTCAGCTTTAAGGATGGCTCTGTTGATGGACATGAGCTGCCATGCTGTGCACTCTCGGTTCCAGTGGCAGCTGATCCACCTAAAACATCCACATGAGTGCATGGTGCTTCCTTAATTAGTGTGATATGATACACGGGTTTATTACTTTGCACATTTTGACACCGATTTATTTACTCGCATCAACAACAATGTAGCCTAAAAAGCATTGAAGCTGGAAATGCGATTTGAAGATGATAATTGCACTGAAGTTTGACTTGTTCTTTGCTGCAGAAATAAAACAGCCTAAAGTCGGCAATGTCCTGGAATAATTGCTTGATTAAACTATGGGAAAGATGACTAATCATTTACTTTTCTGCATGACTAGTAACACGTAGTAGCGACGCAGCCTCTAATATGTTGTTAACATCATGCACAGTCCTGGATTGAGGTTCTGAACCTTCCTGATTTGTTTCCTGATGTCAAAAACACAGTACAGCGTTCCTTCAGAGTCACCTGATTAATAAGCTGCCGTTCTTTCTGCTCCTGTTGGCGCTTCCTGATGATTTTTGGTTATTTCTCAGATGAGCTGTCGCCCCTCTCTTGTTACAGCCGAGGGTGTTGGACACACTGTTTGAGATTGCTTCTGGCTGAGCCTTACCCTCCACCACTCTGCACCTCACGAACTCCAGATGAGTTTTTCTATCCAATCATACAGCCCATTTTCTGAAGAAAGGATACTGGGGGGGAAAAAAAATCACAACTCGTTCGTAAAGCATGTGAAGGATCCGACTATTTTATGATGTCCTACTCAGCTCAGAGTCGCAAAGCCTTACAGAAAGCAGAGCTGTTTCCGAATCGGAAAGAAGCTATCGAGGAAGCGCAGCATTTGCACGCTGAGATTCCAGCACTCCTGTCCCAGGTGGAATGCAAACACTAGTTTTGTTGCTGCAGGAAAATTCACTCACTCATTCACTCGCTCACTCATTCAATTCAGTAAACGCTTATCCTGGGTCGGAGTCGCAGTGGATCCAGAGACTTGAACCTGGGACCTTGGAGACAGCAATGCTACCTGCTGCACCATGATGCCACCTCAGAATAATTGAACTAATCATTTTCCAAACATACTGTACAGCCCCCTCTGAAACTATCGAAATGGTGAGATTAGTGAGAATGTTCCAGAAGCGGTCGTGCAACCCCAAGCCATGACACTACCTCCACCATGTTTCACAGATGAGCTTGTATGTTTTGGATCATGAACAGATCCTTTCTTTCTCCACACTTTGGCCTTTCTATCACATTTCTACAGGATAATCTTGGTTCCAGAACTTTTGTGGCTCTTTTCTGTATTTCTTTGAGAATTCCAATCTGGCTTTCCTGATATGTTTTTACTGCTGATGAGAGGTTTGCATCTTGTGGTATGTCCTCTATATTTCTTTTCTTGAAGTCTTCTCCGAACAGTGGATTGCGATACCTTCACCTCTGCCCTGCGGAGGTTGTTGGTGATGTCACTGACTGTTGTTTTGGGGTTTTTCTTCACAGCTCTCTCACAATGTATCTCTCATCGACTGTTATTTTCCTTTGTCAACCTATTCGTTGTCTGTTCCTCAGTACACCAGGGGTTTCTTTCTTTTTCAGGACATTTCAAATTGTTTTATAGGCTATGCCCAATGTTTGTACAATGCCTCTGATTGATCTTTCCTTCTTTTCTCAGCTTAAAAAATGCCTTGCTCATCTCCCATAGACGGCTCTCTGATCTTCGTGTTGGCGTATCCTTTTTAACAACAAATGCAGTCATGCCAGGTGAAACTGAAGGCAAACCCCAAGAGTAGATGTTCAGAGCTAAACCAAACGACACTTTAAAGTGCTAAATCATGTTACATTAGCTAGATTAAAGATCTATTTGGTGATCTCAAGACTCAGTCAACCTCGTTCATATCTCAAGATGGATGTTAAAACCGGTTGTGAATGGTGTCTTAATTATGTTCTTCAGCAAACTATACTTTAATTGTGTCCACCACCAGTTTACTACCATAGCTAGCTCCGGATCCATGCTAGCAAGCTGATAAACTAGAAAATACTAATAAACACAAGTAAACAAATGCAACATGCAACAGTGCGCTAAAACTACCATACCACTGAAAGAAACCCTAATCATGAAGCCTGCCAAACTTCCTGTTTGAGACTTCTGAAAAATGCTTATACCTTAAGCAGGTTCCTTCATGATGAAATCTCTCACAGCTCCCTATTCACCTTCTGCAGTCTTCCTTTCCTGCAGAAAATAATCGTTCAATTTGTAGAGTGCTGGAGTGATTTATGAAGCTTGATATACTTTCCCAGTACAGCTCATGATTCACTCACTTGCAGATTGAACAGGAAGTATAAGTCTCTCTCAGACTTTTGTTTGCTTTCAGATTTTCATCTTGCTCTTCAGAGCTCAATGTACTCTTTGTTTAGATGCTCGGTTTGAATTTTTTTATTTTTTTTATTTTTTACATCATCCCATTATTTTCCAGGGTCAAAAAGTGCTTTTTGAGAGAGAGAGAGAGAGAGAGAGAGAGCGAGAGAGAGGTGAATCAGACTTGCGAAGGCCCTGAGGTGAAAGCCGTGTTTCTATCTTTCTCTCGCTGTATGTTCCAAAGATGGAGGGGAGAATTAGACAGGGATTACATTACTTTCTCTCCAGAGATGTGTAGTCTCAACACAATTATACTCTAGATCCTTGCATTGATAAGAATACATTTCGGATGGTTTGAGAATGGACATTACTCATCCTGAAGATCAGTCTCGACCAAAAGTCCAGCTACTTAAAATTTCTTAAATGATCTGGATAAAGAATTGGGGGGAGGGGCACGATTGCTTAGTAGTTAGCACGTTCGCCTCGCATCTCCAGGGTCGGGGGCTCGAATCCCGCTTCTGCCATGTATGCAAGGATCCTGCATGTTCTCGCCGTGCCTCGGGGGTTCCCTCCGGTTACTCCGGCTTCCTCTCCCAGTCCATAGACATGCGTTCTAGGCTGATTGGCATTTCCAAGTTGTCCACAGTGCGTGAATCTGTGCGCAATGAGAAGGTGTCCCCCATCCAAGGTGTCCCCTGCCTTGCGCCCCGAGTTCCCTGGGATAGGCTCCAAGCTCCTCCACAACCCTGTGTAGGATAAGAGGTATGGAGAACAGACGGATAAGCAACTAACATGACAACTATAACCATTATAGAACCTACACAAGAAGAAGATGAGGAATTCTGAGGTCAGGATTGAACCGGTGACCCTGGAGCTGCAACGCGGCAATGCTACACGTGATTGGATAAGTCACACCAGAGGCTCTGCACCAGAAGATGCGATGGTTCATATTGTGTGTGTATGTAGTTAGCATGCTGAGTGCTAAGCTGTCCCACAGGGAGTGTTTTAATAGGGCTCATCCAAGACTGAGACGTGCTGATTGCAAGAGCTACAGCACCCAAGGGCAAAACACAAACATCGAGAGCGCGAGAGAGAGAAAGAGCAAAAGAGAGAGAGAGAGTGGGATTTTGCTCTATTTCACACATGCATGCATACACACTCATCTCAGCGAGGGTATGCGCCTGGGGAATGATCTGTATGAGAAACACATTTCCCTCTCAGTCTCTCTCGAGCTGCTTCTCAGGGTTTTCCTCATGACTGCTGCGGCTTCCCTCCATGCTTATCAGTCTTTTATACCACGCCGCTGTTGAATTCTGATTGGTCAGAAGGTCTGGATTCTTTTTCTATAATAGCAGCAGCTGCAAATCACCGGTTTAGAGCATACGAATGCGCTCGTTCTAATACGTTATCATTTCTCCAGTTATCGTGTTCGTTAAACATTTACGGAAGGAGTCTCCAGTGTCAGACAGCGTCAGGTCAAGGTGTAACGTGAAGTCTTTGGTTCTTTGTGGTCTCTCAACGTGACGAGCGTCACTCCCATAAGCCCCTTCTGTCTTCAAGCTCTTTTTGATGAATTAATATGTCCCAAGTCCCGAGTTGGGTTAATTTTCCAGCCGGACAGCACAGTTGTGGAGAATGTGTCAATTAGAGTATTGGGGTGGGGGGCGGGGGGTGGGGGGTGATGGTATGAGTTCACAGCAGATTCACATTTTGAGATCAATGCCAAATTACTGCATATGAAATCATCGATTTATGTCTAGACAAGAATATTCCACGTCTTTATGAAATCATATTTATTTACGAATTTATTTATTTATTATCTGTCACTGTTACGAAAGCTTGAGATTATTGATTCCACATAATTAAAGGTTTGAAGGAGTTTGACCCTCATCGTCCACGGACGCAAGATGAGCAGCGGGTTTGAAATGATGCAATGGCTTCACGTGTCTCCGAGGACGCACGTGCTCGACTTCACTCCTTCACACTCCTGTTAGTTGATGGGGAGAAAATATCAGTCAGAATTGTTTTATCATATTCGCCATGAGAGTCAAATATTTAATATAGATTTTTTGGGGATTGATTGATTGATTGATTGATTTTTTTTTATGTGCCCTGTGATGGATTGGCACCCTGTCCAGGGTGTACCCCGCCTGGGATAGGCTCCAGGTTCCCCGTGACCCTGAAGGAAGGATAAGCGGTATAGAAGATGGATGGATGGATGGATGGATGGGTACTTGGGATAGAATTTTTGCCTAACCCTGTTAAACAGACATGGAGTTTATATAGAATCAGTGATTATTAGCCTCAGATGAAATCTTATCCCAGGTCAGTGCAGTAGCAGATGTGACTCAAAGTCAGGACCGTCTGTGTCTTCTGTGTGTGTGTGTGTGTGTGTGTGTGTGTGTGTTGCTGTAATGTGCACTGGTGTGTTCTGAAATCTGCTGTGCGTGATCCATGTCTGAGTCAGGATCACATCTGGCACTGTCGAGGAGAGAGGCCAGACAGGCCAGGGATTATACGCTGAACAAGGTCTCTCTCACACACACACTCACACACACACACTCATATGATGCACAAAGAGAGGAGAATAGTGAGGGATGAGATCATGACCGGGGCCAGCGTGACATGAACACACCTCTGGGTGAATCTCACATTCTCTACACAGGTGGATAAATGGATTAGCCTTCAGCGGTTCTGGGGAAAATGACATCACGCTTCACTTTCGTTCCTTATTTCACTTCGTCTTTTTGTCGTTGCTTTCTTTTAGCGCTGTGACTCTCTGATCATGCTTGGGATTTGCTGGCGAATTAGATTTTCTCTCTTTATCTGTTTATCATTCCTGATAGTCCTCTTCTCTCTCTCTCTCTCTCTCTCTCTCTCTCTCTCTTCATTTCTCTTCAATTTCTATGCATTTCTACAGATAGATAGATGCATTCACCCACACACACACACACACACACACACACACACACACACAAACTTACACACTCACTTCTACTACAACCATCACAAGCACCACCATGCAGTCATGAGGCTGATCAGCTTCATCACTTGTCCCCACGTCGCCCGATATTAAGTCCTGCATTATTAAAACCTGACAGAATGGATTTTTGATGATATCGCCCCCAGGCTGAGATTGGATATCTGCTCCATCCATTCTCTTAAAGTAATTTTCCCAATAAAACGTACACGGCTGCATGCGATGGTTTTAGATAATCTCGCTCCAAGACATTTTAATTCATTCAGCAGGAAACTGCGCGGAAAGAGGACGAGCTGGAAATAATTTTGTATTTTTTATTTTTAAATGAGCCACATCAAGAATAAACAGGGGGGTTTTGTTTTGTTCTTCTATACATAGAACATATACATACATTTAAAGACACATATGTATGTGAAATAAAAATCTCCATGTCAAGGTGTTATAGGAAAATAATCCACAGTGGTCTCGGTGTGCTGAAGCGGAGTTACTGTTACCGCCCAGATGTTGGATATTTTCTTATAACGGCACACCCTGAAGTGTTTTATTCCTCTTACACCACAACAATGTGCTTTTTTTAATTATTTCATGTGTTATAGAATGACAAGGTGTATGTATTTTTTTATCCATTTATAGCTGCTTGATAATTCCTTAGATTTACTGTATGCGCTTTACAATGTAATCTCCTCAACCACCACCAGTGTGTAGCAACCACATGGATGATGCGACGGCAGCCATAGTGCACCAGAACACCCACCACACACCAGCCATTGGTGGAGAAGAGAGGAGAGTGATGAAGCCAATTCATGGAGAGATGGAGAGTGATGAAGCCAATTCATGGATGGAGATTATTAAGTAGCCATGATGGATAAAGGCCAATGGGGGAATTTCACTAGTTCCCCCTTACTATCTCATGGGTCCTGTTTGTCACATACAACGTAAAGAAAGCACCGGTGTTCTTTAATTGTACAGAATCTGAGCCAAATTGGTTCCACTTGAGATACAAGATGGGTAGTCTCCAAACTATCCATTCAGTGTTACCCTGTCCTGTACAAACACTTCACCTCTGCAGGAGAAAGTGTTACGAGAAAGATTGATGGAGGTCCAGCTAAGCACTTGATCTGTCATGCTTTTGTAACTAAGCTGGGCCTCATGCCCAGTGCATTGGAAGAACTTTCAGAATTAAGTGTTGAGTAAAAACAAATAGTGAAAGCAATAGCAGAAAAGCTGGCGCATAAACCGAGATCACCCAGAGGGCAGCTAAAGAAAACCGTTTTCAATAGCTTGCCATTGCACACAGGGACGCTCAAAGTTGTCCTTGAGAGGATGCGTACCGGACGAGGATACAAGAAAAAATTGAAAGAGCTTTGCGAGGACTATTGGCCTAACAAGGCTGAAGCATTGTATAGTGAAACCAAAATGGAGATACTGTATTAGGGCTTTGGCTTTGAAAATGCTACATTCAACAGTCAGGTATTCAGACAGTTCATGGAAACACATACAGAAAAAGAATTAAATGATCTGGCAGTGTGTGACTGAAAAAAAAACAAAAACAAAACTCTTACATCTCATAAAATGTTCAGTGCAAAGTTCAATCCAATATCATACACTGTTAGGAGATAAAAAATAACAACTTTCTGAGAGGAAAGCCTTTTGCTGTGGGTTTCTACATAAAAATCTTTAAGGATTCCTCCATAAAAAACAAACCGTTAAGAAGCCTTAAGACTTCCAGTTTTATGTCAAATCATAGAACACCAAGAGGTATTACAGTACCATGGACCCACGAAGTACAGCCGAGCCGAGGACAAAGGACGTGTTATGGCAACACTTCTGGCCCTTCTTGGTGAAGAAAAGTGTCATGATCTTATCCTTCCCAATTCGCATCCCAGTTTCCATGGCAACAAGCACAATGTGCTTCTGTTTTGTTTTTTCCTCCTGTTTTCATTCTCTACCCTCTTCTTAATTCCCCCAAATGTACTCACCTGTCCCTTTTTTTTTCTCCTCATTAGTTTGTGTATTTAAAACTTTCAAGTTTCTTGTTTTATAAAGTTTTGTTGTTAATCTGGTGCAAGTATTATTATTAATAATAATAATAAGAAGAAGAAGAAGAAGAAGAATAACAAGGCCAAGCACCGAAGGTGTGTAGGCACACTATTGTTATTCTACCGTTTCTTCTTCTTATGTTTCTTCTTCCTCTTCTGGCTAGGGTGTCTATGGCACCCCATAGAACCCTCTGGTCAAAAGTTGTGAAATTTGGCACACTGATTGGGGAGGATCTAAGGAACATTGATCTAAGGACCAAATTTGGGCCAAGCACTGCCAGTGCTGTAGTGCCACCATCAAGTCAAATTTGGGCCTGATTTGGAAGTATGTTCACGGTCATAACCTTTGAACTGTGTGTCCAAAATTTAAAAGTCAGACCTCCCTGGATTCCCTGGGTCGAGACGAGTTCAACAAAACCTATGTCATTAATTTCCAGCTCATTAGATTTTCCGCCATCTTGGATTTTGTCAAATAAATAAATAAATAAATAAAATAAAAATAAAAATAAACATTTTTTTCCTTTACTCCTCCTACATTTTTTTTTTCCCAATCATCACCAAATTTGGCATATGTCTTCTTTAGAGTAAGCCTCACAAAAGAAAATTTGTCAAAAGAATTTTCAATACTCCAAATGGTTTGCCTGTAATGGGCCAACAAATCTGACAGTGAAGCCTCCAAACATGGAGAGAAGGTGTATCTCAGCAAAGACTTTGTGTACTAAATCAAAACCTGGTAGGCATGTTCAGGACCATGACCTGAGGCTATGCAACAAATTTCGTGATAGCACCACTTACTGGTCAAAATGTACAATAACATGCTAAAAATGCTTAGACCGACAGTAACTGCCATTTTTTGCTACTCCTCCGAGTTTTTCCTATCTTCCCCAAATTTGGCTCAAACCATCTTGAGACCTGTCTGAACAAAAGCTATCAAAGGAATTTTGATATTCAAAACCGTTCTCCCATAACAGGCTGGCAAATGTGTGAAACTACAAATCATTCTTGAATCCCTTTACCTATAGTTATGGCTCTGCTTTCCTGTGATTGCTTCTGCAACAGTTGTAGAGTGTCTGTGAATGTGCAGCTCACAGAGTCTGGGTGCTTGGCCCCTGAAAATGCTGCTTGCCGCTTTAATTATTCTTATTATTTGTAGTAGTTGTTGTAATAGTACAGTAGCAATAGAATTAAAGTTGTTTTTTTATTCATTTTTCTACAGTTAGATATCAAGGGCAGTACAGCAGGTAGTGTTGCCATATCTCAGCTCCAGGCTCTCTGGTTCGATCCTGAGCTCAGGTTTGATATTTTCTCACCGTGTCCTCTGAGTTCTCTGGTTTTCCTCCCACCTCCCAAAAAACATGTCGATAGGCGGATTGGCTGCATTAAATTGCCCCTAGGTGTGAATGAGTGTGTGCTTGGTGCACTGCAGTGGCCTGGCATCCTATCCGGGTCTATTATCTGGTGCTTTGGAATGGCCTCCGGATCAGTTAAAGAAGGTGATGATAACAATAATTAATAATTAGTTCATAATTGCAGTATACATGCTCTTTGCTCTGGCCAAGCCTTGCCTATGTGGTCAGTCATGTGACTAGAGGGGAGCCTGTAAGAATCTGCTTACGAAATAAGCTTTCGACATTCCTTAGTGTGCATTTACTGTCTCTGGTTCAAAGACAGAAAGTAAAAACAGGGCATATGCTTTCCGCTCAACATAGTTCTTTTAGACGCTTGTAATATTACCCAAGGACAAAGATTAGAAGGCCCAGTGGGAAAAAAAGACAGAGGAGTCTAACAAGATGACACAGTAGCTGACTGTAAGAGGGAGTGAAAGGAGCTCAGGAGGCTTTGATTTCCCTGCATGCTCTATTAATGCACTAATGATCTCCACCTCTGCTCAGTGAGGAAGCTACAGCCACGACTGAGCTCTACAACATCATCAGCTCATTTACAACTCTATATTCATCATGGGCCATATTTAGAGGTGCGTTATGCACACTTACTCAGGATTTACTGCCAAAATTGTGCACATCGGTATTCAGACCGCAGATATAACTATAGTACGATTCATAAGTTATGAGAAAGTTATACACATGGGGTGGAGTTTGCCAGAAACACATGAAAGACGTGCCTCAGATGCTGACCTTGGATTTAAGCGGTTTTCTTACGGCTCGAACAAGGAGCAGTATTAAATCTAGCATCACCGCCTTGACAGTGTTTAGTTGTGCGCTTATGTAAATGTCAAAGGATGATGCGGAAAGATAAACTGCAAAATAATACCATCCGCTGGATCGAGTGCTATTTTTTATTATTGCTGGACAATAGGTTTGGAAGCCATTTTGCTCAAATTTGCAGTGATTTAATGTGATCGTTACAACTAGGAAAATTGATGCAGCGATATATTTGCAATCTACTAGACTCTTATTAGATTTAATAATCCTTATATCATGATATAATTCTTTTCCAGTTTTCAATTTTAAATTGTTTCTTGCTTTTATGCTACATCATATTACATTTTTTTATTTTTTTTTTTGGCTTAAAGGCAAGTCCTTATGTTTAAAGGTGGTGGTCTAGATGCTATAGATGCTTCTACGCAAGAAAAATCTGGCAACCCTGAATTCATGAACTACAAAGAGGTAATTTGCATAATCTGAATGCCCCACCCTGGAAATTGACTTAACTACAAACATAACCGGATTCTGAATACGAGGAACTTTCCGCCACATAAATATTGATGTAACTTTTGGACTTAAATCACTGACACTAAAGATGGCTTCCAGATCAATAAATCAGGAAATAAACTATATATGAGACAAAATGAGAAATGGATGAATGTGAGCCATTTTAGGCTAAGGAGAAAGTTTGAGAAGAAAAGAGACAATGAGATAAAAGTGTTAATAGAAATAGGATGTAGGATCACATGTCCTACGGGTAATATGATACCTGGGACGGGATGTTTATTTCATGCAAATAGATATTTTTACAAAGATCACCCTCCTTTCAACACTGTGTCGCACAAATTTCACAGTGGGATCGCTTAGTAGCAGCGATAGCTCCAGTTTGCTCCAGTTGATGCAGACCTCTAAGTTTCTGTATCTTGTTTGGGCCATTTATCTTCTTTGTTTTCTTGGGGGTTTTTTTAGGCAAATGTAGTGCATCTGGTTCCTTCAAGCCCAGACGCACTCCATTATGCAAACTTGACAAACTATGTAACAAACGAAACCTCAACGCATGCAAATGGATGGCACGTAATGGTGGAATATTAAAGCTTCGAAACAATTTCGATTTTTTACTTCTTTTTTTTTACTTTGACTGACAGACGCAGAAGCCACGCCTCCTCTTTATCTAATAGATACAAAATCCAAGACTACTTCACTTGGACTAAGAGGTATAGAGTTCACAACTACTACACCAGATTGACAGGCACAAAGAACATGCCTCGGTCGCTAGCACTGACAGGCAAACAAGCCACGCCTCTTCTTCCCCCTCCTCCTCCTCCTCCTCCTCCTCCTCCAGGGAGATTAACTGGTTTAATGGCAACGGAAACTCATTTCAGAACCTCCCTAATTAATAAAAAGAGCCGAGTGTGTGATATTGAAGTTTTGATTCAGAGATGGCGGAATCTGTAATATATAGTTTTATTTGGATCAGTAAATCTTTACTCCAATAGTATGGGGTATGAAGCAGGAAGAAAAAAAAAAAAAAGGTAGACTGCAGTAATTCCATTTCATTACAAAAGCACATAAGATTTCCAGCCAGATTTGTGCTATAAGAGAATATTTGATGAGGAACTTGTGTCAAGGTGGCACCATTTCGCTGAAATAACTGGGTAAAGCCTGCAAGGCAAACAAGGGGGGAGAGGAAATGCCCTTTTCTTCACTGCACTGCAGACGACGAGATGGAGAGAGAAAACGGAACGAGAGATAGCACGGTTCATGTTATCTGGAGCTTTGCTGCCATCATGTGGGCTACAAAATATGGTATTATGTACAGACTTCTTATTATTTAACCAATACAAAGCTACTCGTCGCATTCTCTCACTGCGCATCTTCAAATGGTACAAATAATGTGTAGTGTAGTGTACTTACCTGAAGATCGTATCAAACCCCGACGAATCCCGATCCTGAATCCTCCCGCACTCTGAACATTTCCTCCTTAAAGCTACGATAACAAAGCTAATATGAAGATGAATAGACTTCTCCCAGCCTCGGGACTACACACTGAAACGCACTCTGTACAAAGGCTCCTGCATCCGTCCAGAGCCATAATAGGATTAGAAAACGGGCCAGAGGATAGCGTGTGTGACATTTGGTTAGCGATAAATGGGAACTCTCAGAAAAAACAGAGCATACCTGCTGAACAGAATCGATCACTCGAGGCAATCCTCATTGATTTTACACTATCAGCAAGAAATGATTGATTCACTGCAGTGTGTGCATCCAATTACCATCTAAAGACTGAGTGTGTGTGATTGATCATGGCTAGATTAGACACTTGAGGTTTAAAAAAAAAACAGAGAGAGAGAGAGAGAGAGAGAGAGAGAAACAGTTCAGTGTTAAAAGGTTAACAGTGTCAAGTTCTATACTGATTTATCGAAGAACTAATGTTATTCTCACGTCTGACAATCATGGATGTGTCACTACCTGTATATCAAAAAGTTATGATATATTTACAGCACACAAGAACTAGAAAATTACAGGCAAAAGCAGCAGCTTCGGCGGCTAGTAGCTAATTCTTTTGAGCGCTCACGTGCAGCCATTTTACTTCGTCGACTCGAACAGCACTGCACATGTCACGTAATGGCGGCCTCTATAGGTTAAAATAGGTATTAAATATTAAGGATTTTTAAAGTAATGGACATATTTAATGTGTTTCTAACAGTGTATTTTAGTAGGAGAGGGCAAGTATTGCGTGTTAAGACCTACACGTCTTCATAGTCGGGGTTCCTTTTAACTCTGACTGCTTGCTATAAAGTGCTGACACTGGAGACTCCTTCTGTAATGTGTTATTATTACAAAATATAGCTTTAATTCTGAACCTTGGGCTCCTTTGAATACAATAAGACAACTGAGTACATAGTGGTGAGAAGAAAAAGGGCAGGAAACCCGCACAACTGTCTTCCCTGCACTGGGGAGAAAAAAGAAGAAAACGTATAGCTATAGATCAATAGCGTAATTTAGAGACCATTATCTTTAATTAACAGATCATTAGGTTAATTAACAGGGTTAACATCAGTGCTGGTAAGTCCGCACGTTACCTCTTTAAAAGAGCATTGAGATTGGAATAACCACAGGAGCTAGATAGAACATGAGTAGATGAACTATACCATAGCGTTTTTTGATGCTACGTTCTGATTGGTCAGAAAGTGTTGATTGATTTTTTTTATAACAGCAGCTCTGACAGTAGTGCAGCTATTAATGCACCCGTTCTAATATGTTATCATTTCTTATTTTTAAAAAAAGTGTATAAATACTGTACTAATACAGTGATTTTTTGAAAAGGAGATGTTTATGGCACATTTATGGAAGGAGTCTCCAGTGTCAGTGCTTTCTAAGAGTCAGCGGTAAAGCTGCATCGTTAAGTTTTCCAACTGGGAAAGGTTGGAAAGTATAGCTGCCATTAGCAAACTCAGCTGTTATTTATCAGTAGCTAAATTTCGTCAAATACCAGCTTATTATTAGTTGTCTATCTTTTAAGGCATGAATTTATCACGTGGCACTAAATAATGTGTAAAGTGCATTACTGTGGCAATTGTGAACATGTCTAATTTACAGTACAATACCTTATGATTCATCCCTTATCGCTAACTTACCTTTTAATCTAATAATAATAGATCTAATCAAAAGATGTTGAATTATTATACAGAATATTCTTATATTTTTGTTTTTTTTTTACTTTACAGCTTTGTTTTCAAATCTCCTCTGTATTGGATAAATCCTAAATGTTGGGTAATTTCCCTCATGCTAACCAGAAAGGATTAGTGTAATTAGCCTAATCTGAACAAAACACAGTGACACAATGTGTTGGTTTGTAGTTGAAACTAAGCTGAACTTGCAGGACTGGGCACTGATTCTGCACATTCAGCACTCAGGCACTCAATAGAGTTAAAACCCGTACAGAACTAACACACATCGATGTCGTAACTGTTTCACTTTAACTTAACTTCCTGTGACAGGTGTGATTAGCTTACTTAGCATTTGATAAACCACTATAAACAAGTTTTAACTAACATATACTTAACACAGGAGATAAATAAATTGGGGGGTTTTTTTCCCCCCTAAACACCACCACAATGTAATTCAGCTTATAGAAACCGCTATTTGATTTAATACATTTGTATAATTTCCTTCAATGTAACCTATTAAGCGACAGAGGAGGTCTTATTACAATTCAGTCTACGAGTGTGTAATTTACCTCAATGTACAATACAGTATCACAAGAAAGAGACATTAAGAAAGAAAATTTCATCACTTTGAGTTAGTATTACCAAATTGGCTAGTTAGCATATGTGATAGCATGTACGTGACCTTACCCTGCGTATTAGAGATAACTATCTTCCCACCATATTTCAGCCAGTTTGCTACTAGCAACCGTTTCTTAGTCTCAGATAACAAGCGATGTCCCCATAACATTAGCTGAGATCTGATTTTTGTTATGCGAACGTTCGGGTCGCTGTATGAATATTACAGGCCAGTCATAAAATACAGCATGTTGGCGTTATTACATCGAGAGCTTATGTAATACTAGATATATTTGGTCTGCAAAGAAACATTACAAAAGGAGAGATTTTATATACGGCTTTGTTAATGTTCCTGTTAGAGCGGGAAGATATCCTCGGAATGTTCATAAGACATTGGAAAGGATTACTTTTGTACCAAACATAGAACCTTTTTAAGAGGGACAACTAAATAACCCTTTGTACATTTTTAAAGTGGAGCTGAGACAAGTGTACCACCATTTAGGAGAAACTCTGTGATTATCTTGCTATCGTTTTGACTCCTACGGAGTTGTTTTTACTTTCCCTTTTGGATTCACACACTTTTTTGACGGAAGAAAAAAAGAACCTTTCATCTACCTTAAATGGTTCTTGAATTTGTTCAAGAACCTTGCAGCAGATGTTTTTGGCTTTCATAGAGAGTTTTACGTAGAACTTATGGAAGCCTGAACCTGTAACTATTCAAAGAACCTCCCTAGAACTCTATTCAAAGATTGATGATCAGAATGTAATGGTATATCTGGAAATTTCATGTCAAGGTTATCTCAGCTGTATATCCTATACTACAGTTCCCTCTACTAATTTTGGCACCCTTGATCTTTATTCACAAAAATACTCTGCTCTCATGGATATCAAACAATTGCAAACAAAACACAGGTTTATCAAAAACAAATATTATTGGCACAGCTATGAATTCATATGAGAAAAATATATTTGAAGTATATTCCCATTGATATTTGACTTTTTTTAGTACACCAGGGTGACTAGGAACAGGAAATTGTTCAACTAAGACTTCTTGTTTCACAGGGGTATAAATATGAGGCAACACATAGGCATGTCATGTATGCAAGGATGATGCAGGATGCAAGTGCATTTAAGAGCTTTTATTATCAAGAGGCAGGCAGGCAGATCCTAAACGTTATCAGAATTGTAGTCAAAACAAGAAAAAGGTCAGACGAACAGCAAACAGGACAGACTAGGCAAAACCAGAATCAATATCCAGGAGAACGAAAACAAGATCAAACCATAAACCGAGAAACGAGGATCAAAAGGCTTGTTACGGTACAAACACTCAATACTTCACCCTGAACAGAGACACAGAAGGGGTATAAATGCTAAATGTAATCAAGGGTAAAACATAAACAGCTGAGACACATTAGGAGACAAGCACTAATATAGCAGGGGTGGAGACATGACATAAACCATAAAAAAAAAACACGTGTAATGGTAAACAATGACAAAGTCAAGAACCCGGAAGTGCACGCTGTCGCGCTTTGGGCTGCTGAGTGCGCTGCTCGCTCCAGCACTCAGCGTGAGGGGAAATCTCTATAGGCCAAATTCCATTAGTCATTCATAAGAATGGGTAAGACCAAGGAATATAGCTGTGATGTGCAGGAAAAGGTTGTTGAGCTTCACAGAATGAGAAGTGGTTATAAGAAAATAGCACAAGCGTTGAAAATGCCCATTTCCACCATCAAAAAAATCTCCAAGGATCACAGCTGGAGAGTTGCAGAAGTTAGTCGTGTCTTGGGGTCAGAAAGTCTTCAAAACTACAATCCGAGGTCACCGTCATCACCACAAGTTGTTTGGAAGGGTTTCAAGAAAAAAGCCTCTACACTGACACAAAAACAAACTCGAGCGTCTTCAGTTTGCCAGACACTACTGGAACTTCAAATGGGATCGGGTTCTATGGTCAGATGAAACCAGAATAGAGCTTTTTGGCAATAAACACCAGAGGTGTTGGTGCACACAGAGAGGTAGCCATATGGAAAAGTACCTCATGCCTACAGTTAAATATGGTGGTGGCATCAAAACCAACACAAAAATGGTTTACTGACCACAAAATCAAGGTCATGACCATCCCAGTCCCCTGACCTGGACCCCATAGAAAACCTGTGGAGTGAACTGAAGAGGAGAGTCCACCAGCGTGGACCTCGAAATGTGAAGGATCTGGAGAGGTTCTGTATGGAGGAACGGTCTCAGATTCCTCGCCATGTATTCTCCAACCTCATCAGGCGTTATAGGAGAAGACTCAGAGCTGTTATCATGGCAAAGGGAGCTAGCACAAAGTATTGACTAAAAGGGTGCCAATAATTGTTGCACACCTATATTTAACAAAGGTATATTTTTTGTGTTTTGTTTGCAATTGTTTGATATCCATGAGAGCAGAATATGTTCGTTATTTTTTTTTAAAACAAAAGATCGAAAGCTTAAACAATATAGACAATTTTTCACAGCCTTATTTGCTCATATTTACCAAGGGTGCCAATATTAGTGGAGGGCACGGTATATGGTTCCAAGGGGAAAAAATAAATGAAACTTGACTTTGCATGTATCCCAAGGTGGGTTCCCTGGTGGACTAGTGGCTAGCATGTGGCACTCTTACCACCCGGTCAGAGAACCAACCCCTGCCACTGAAGGATTGCACGAGCCGGTGCCAAGTCCCAAGCCTGGAAAATGGGGAGGGTTGCGTCAGGAAGCATCTGGTGTAAAATTTGTGCCAGAATCAAAATATGAGCACAGGTGATCCACTGTAGCGACCCCAAACAGGAGCAGCTGAAAGGGGGGGGGGGTGTATCCCAAGGTGCACTGCAACATATGTGGACAAACAAGCATTTTTGTACTTCAACACACCATATCTTCAGGAATCAACAGCATTAATTAACTTTAACTTTGCACCAGTTCATCAAGGTCTTCTTTATTTGGCGGGATTCCCAACCCTGGAGTCGCCCTTCACTGCACAGATGAGTGATTTCTCTGTACAGAGGAGAATTCCCTGCTCAATCACACACGATTCAGCTCATCAGCCATCATGCTTTGAGGAAGGAGAATAGTGGAATAATGAGAGACTCCTTGGCTTGAGAAAGTTAATTTGGCCACCTGATGTTGCTTTCTGTCAAACAAAAAGTGAGTTGTTGATCTTCATGTTCAAATGTTAGCACAAACCATCCCATTTCCATTAGCATGTTTGGCTCTGGGCTGAGCTATTCTCTGTTGTTTTCATGGATATTGTACACACCTTGACTTTGACATTTATTTTCACTGATATCGCACCCCCCATGACATCTCATCTCAGGTACAGAATTACCTCACTGTCTTGTCTTTTATTTCCCTCACTCTGGCAGGGAAGCATGGGCCACACTCATGGTTGTATCATTTACATTTCAAGTACAACCTGCTTTGTATCATGGTTGTTAGAAAACCATCTGGTTCCATGGTGTTTATGCAAAAATGTTGATATTTTCATATTCAGTGGCCATTCTGCTGCAAAAAAAACAACTTTATCCAGGCTCTCATTGTCCGAAAACATGGTACACAATAAAGAAAATCATTGCTGGTGTGTAGACTGATAAATATGAAGCATGAATGGGAAGCTTTGGCACGGGAAATTGTCAGACATGCATGTAGCACAAATTATGTGGCTTTCATTTGAGAATTGAAGTAGGAAAAATATCAGAAATGACTCTTTCTTGTGAAATTGACAATAATGCTGAGGGATTCAATTTCACGACTGCACTGCTGAGAGCCGCGCACGGTGTCATATTTTTAGCACATTTGCCTCACACCTCCAGGGTCGGGGGTTCGATTCCCACTGTGGCCCTGTGTGTGTGGAGTTTGCATGTTCTCCCCGTGCTGTGGGGGTTTCCTCCGGGTACTCCGGTTTCCTCCCCCAGTCCAAAGACATGCATGGTAGGCTGATTGGCATGTCCAAAGTGTGTATGAATGGTATGAATGGTATGAATAGTGTATGAATGGGTGTGTGAGTGTGTATGTGATTGTGCCCTGCGATGGATTGGCACCCTGTCCAGGGTGTACCCCGCCTTGTGCCCCATGCTCCCTGGGATAGGCTCCAGGTTCCCTGTGACCCTGAAAAGGATAAGCGGTATAGAAGATGGATGGATGGATGGACTTCTGAGAGCCATGGAGAGTTTCATGTCTCCGCTAGCGTCCATTTGGATTTTTCTTTGCTTGGTTGTGTCTACTGCATGGTTTCCAACATCTTCACCATTCCCCAGATGAAAATATCAATCACAGAAATGTTAACATGTCGGCTATAAGAAGACACAAGCATACGTATGTCCATGACATTTTATGCCTAATCTTTTCATTATCATTATAGAAAAAGCTCACAATCTGGAACTATCCACAGGTGTACAGACAGGAAGTCCGACGCTTAAAGGGTCCACAGTGGGCTTGCAGTGTCTGAAAACTAGGGTGAGAAGTAATCTGAGCTGTTCAGCACAAACAGAGATGTTTGTGCTCCAAAGAGATGAGCGATGCATCAAATTGCTTCAGAGGAAATCCACAGCAGCTGGATTTCATGGATGGATGGGATGGATGGATGGCTAGATGGATGGATGGACGGATGCTAGGTGGACGGATGGATGGATGGATGGCTAGATGGATGGATGGCTGGATGGATGGATGGATGGCTGGATGGATGGATGGACGGATGCTAGATGGATGGATGGACGGATGCTAGATGGATGGATGGACGGATGGATGGATGGCTAGATAGATGGATGGATGGCTGGATGGCTAGATGGATGAATGGATGGATGCCTAGATGGATGAATGGATGGATGGCTAGATGGATGAATGGATGGATGGATGGATGGATGGACATCAAACAACAAAGGCTGGTCTTGGTCCCTAGCCTGTTGTACCTGTTTGTATTATTTCTTCTTCCAGAGATGGCCCAAAAACAGGGCTGATTTTAGTAGCAGTGGATGTAGCTCCAAATCCTTTTAGTTCTTCTAGAAATGGCTCCGAAACAGGACTAATTTTGATTCCTACACTGTAGTCTCCTCCCCCATGTAGTTCTTCTTCCAAAATTTACACAGAAACATGGTTGATTTTGGTTCCTACGCTGTACTTTCTATGCCTTTTTATTTTTTACAGAGACAGTCCAGAAACAGGACTGATTTATTTATTCCTTTTTTGCCCAGAATGTAGTTCCTGACGTTGATCAAAAACAAGCTTCAAAGATTGATTAAAGGTGAGCAACCATATAAGCCCCCACACATAAAGGGCAATAAACTAGCTATAGAGCAAGCCTCATCAATTCAAGCCTCACAAATGTATTCATTCATTTGCACAGACAACCCTTAGAGTAAAATGAAAAGTCCAAACACACTAAAGTGGTGGGAAAATGAACTAAAAACACATGCATGGTCTCACGAATAATGATAAATGACTTATCTAAAATATAAATATGTAATTTTATGTCACGTCAGTTTATCACCCGTGTAGATTATGTAGGATCTCCACAACCAACCATGCCACGCCAGGCCATTTATCTATCCATGCTTTGTCATTGAAAGATGCTGCTCTACTTATGCATGTTAGAAGTCATCCATTATAATCCCTAAGAGTCAGAGTAGCTGGAGATCAGGAGTCTCCGAGGGCAGAGGTGCAGAAGGAAGCAGCTGGTTGGGTTTTGGTTCTCAGAGAGGTTACTGTCAGGGACAACAGTTGCTGTGCCCTCTGAATCATTAAAGCTATAAAAAGATTCAATTAAAATTTTCTTGCCTTTAGTTGTGCTCATTTCAGAAGTTCACTTTCTCTGCAAAGTTTTTGCTCCATTAAACTTTATTCAATAAGAAGTTTGTGTTTCTGTAAAATACCATAGGGGTTTAATTCCATTTTTTTAATTAATATTTAACCATCTTTTTAATTATTAATGGTTTTTTTTCTTACTGTATCTGGTTCTAATACATTTTTAAAGGTTGTTAATAAGTGCTACATAAATTGTCACAAATCTATTGCGTTCACCTGCTCACAGAGGAATTCTGACTAAACCCACACACTCCTGAAGGAATTCTGTCCAATACCACACACTTCCAAAGGAATACTGACTGATCTTGCCTGCTCCAAAGGAAATCTGAGCAGTACTGCTGCCCACTCTCAATTGAATTATGTTGTTATTATTATTATTATTATTATTATTATTATTATTAGTGCAAAATCTTTTTATCTCATGCCTGTGCCAGATTTCAGATTTATCTGGAAGCATACAGCAGGTCATTCTGGATAATTAATTTTATGTTTCTGCACAGATGACTGAATAATTCCCACAAGCTATACAGAAGCTATTACAGTGTTATTTCTCAGTTAGAGTCACATTTTTTCCCCCCGATGGTAATAGAATGAGTATATACTTATTTCTCTGTTGGGCCTCCAAGCAAAGTCCTTGACCTTCAGCTGTTCAGAACTTTAATTGGTCTACATTCTGCCTCATTTATGAGTCACTCTGGTTCAAAGCTTAAAACATTAGCATAGTAAAATTAGAAATCACAACGACAGCAACAAAAATAGATTAACAGGAGAAATGTGTGGAAATTTGGAGCACTTAATTAGTAGAAATAAGCAAACTGTCCTTTTGTCCTGAGGATGAAGTACATCAACAGATGAACGGTACAGTCCATGATTCATGAGTCAATCGCCAGTAGACTCAGACAAGTACGTTGGAAACGTAAATGAATACGCATAAACGAGAGAATTGTCTTTACAAAAGTAATACCCTATTCACCTGTAGTGCCTCGGCTTATGTGTAAAACAGGAAGTAATTTCTTCACCAGAGTGTCCTCACCAATGTGAGGACTGTAATTCGAAGCCCATTGAGCCACAGATTGACACTCAGATCCAAACAAATCCCCTCCAAAGCCCCAGAACTCATTCATGCTCACAGCCTAGGCTAATACACCTAAATGCTACTTCAAAACAAAATGATGGAAAGACAGATCTCCTGTTCCTAAATGGTGACGCACATCATGGTGGTCCACAACGTGTGTCCTTCACTACCATATGCCACACAATGCCAGCCAGGCTGGCATTGTGTTATTTAGCCACGAGTTTCCGTTCACTGAGGATTTGTTTAAATGTGTGAATTAGCTTGTAAATCAGGTCTAAATGGCAGTCTGTGAGAGTAAACAGTGCCTGATAAATACGTTCCATCGAGCTGTCGGAGGTCATGAGGAATTTCTGAAAAGTTCATCTAAGCAACGTGATGATCATTAAACAATAGCACAATAAGAGTATTTGCTATGATTAGCATGGTTGCTTGGTAACCACATTCACGGTACAGGTTACTGGTGAGTTAAAAGGTGAAGAGTTCCTGCTGCCTGACGTGATGCCTGTGTGCCTGATCCTGACATCCTGTTATCTCCTACTGCGGCACTTCTTGTCCTCTGGATGTGATATTTCTTCTATTTGGAGATTTCTGCACTTGTGACTCACTTTCTGCTGCTGTGAATGACCCCACACTGATACCTTAAAGATCTGAATGTCCCACATCTCTTTGCTTCAATGAATGATCTCACCTGGAAACTGTAAATTACTGTAAATTTGTCCCTAAGAGCTGCTGCTGCTGTAATCATACACCCGGTGTTTTGCTCATCCCAAGACGTACATTCATAATCTGCTCATACTGAACACACTGTACACTAGTATGCTGTAATTATTTATAATCCTCACCCTGAACAGGATGTTCCTCTCATGTGAACCGCTCATGGTTTCTTCCTAATGACGTCTCAGGGAGTTTTTTCCTTACTGTTGTTGCTTTTCTGTTGTATTTTAGGGATCTATGTGACAATATGACAAAGTTCAGTGTTCCAACTAGTTAGAAAACTAGTCACAAAGTGAAAACGCGTCCTCGATCACTCCATCTATCAGTGACTGGATGACTAGAGATATAATTGGCAGTTAATGCAGAAACGTCCTGATGTCATTTTCACCATTTGTGTCCATTTATTTACGTTTGTTCATTTGGCACACACTTTTATCCAAAGTGGCTTAAGTCCTATTCGGACGGGATTAGTTATGCATGGGGATGTGTGGATGGTAGGATGTGCGGTAATGTAATTATTATTAGAGTATCTCAACCCTGTCTAAATCCATCATGTCATTCATTTTTTATGCCTCATTTCCCTTCTATAAATTGACTAATAGAAATAACCCCAAGTAATACACAGTATAGTCCATCCCAAATTGAGATGTTGGGAAATATCCTGTAAGGAAAGAGGTATGGTGTTTTTTTCTTCAGTATAAAGCATTTGCTCGTATCTATCATCATCTGCTGACCACCTAAATGAACCAAAGTAATGGCCATGTTTAAAGACAGAACTATACGATAAATTTGATGTTTCGGAGGACGGGGCAGAGAAGCAATGTTTCTGGGGGGGGGGGGTTAGGTAAGTAATTGAGTGCAGCCTTCATACACTTTATGGTCATGTGACCTACTAATAATCGAGAGCAACATGCACAGCCAGAAGATCGGTCAAAATAATCAGTTTGTATTCACCTCTTTGTCATCCAATCACATTACTAAAGAGACATGTCCGGACATCTTATCCTGTCAGAATAGTGCTTTACTAGTGAGACAGGATACAACTGAGCAGTTGAAGGTGTGTGAGTGTTTTGTTCAAGAACCCAACAGTAGCAGCTTGGAAATGCTAGGGCTCAAACTCACACCTTTCAGATCAGTAGACCAAAGCCTTCCCCACTGAGCCGGCACTTCTCAAGAGTTCTTGTCAAGATCTCATCAAGAGATCAGATTGTGCAGTCTGACCAGGAATCCGATGGCACGTTTTCTCCAGGGTGCTACAAACACCAGAGTTTCTCCTCAGAGCAGATATTTTATTAAAGCTGCCGGGATGTGAGGAGAATTTCACAGACCTCACCTTTTAATATAGAACACAGTACAGGTCAGGAAGTGGAGAACCTTTCGGAATGCTTTCAGTTTCCTTCAAGTTCAAAAGAGCGGCATGGAAACACACACGAGGCTTAAGTAATGTTAAGTGGAGATGAGATCTTTCTGTGACTGGAGCCTGGCACTGATGTATTAGTTATGAGCATGGAAACGTAGCAGAAATGAGGCAGCAAGAAACTTCAGATAGATGGCCTTTTGTGTGCATGTGTGTGTGGGTGTGTGTGTGTGAATATTGAACTGAATTGAATTGTAAGCGTTCTAGTTGTGATTAAAAATGTAATATCTATGTTAATGTAAAGTGATAATACAGGCGAGGGCACGGTGGCTTAGTGGTTAGCACGTTTGCCTCACACCTCCAGGGTTGAGGGTTTGATTCCTGTATGTGCAGAGTTTGCACATTCTCCCTGTGCTTTGGGGGTTTCCTCCAGGTACTCTGGTTTCCTCCCCAGTCCAAAAACGTGCATTGTAGGCTGATTGGCATCTCCAAAAAGTGTCTGTAGTGTATGAAAGGGTCTGTGAGTGTGTATGTATTTGGATGAACGGATGCACTCCATCCAAGGTGTCCCCTGCCTTCTGCCTCATGCCCCCTGGGATAGGCTCTAGGTTCCTGGTGACACAGTAAGGATAAGCAGTACAGAAAATGGATGGATGGATGAATAATACAGGTATCTCAAAGGCAATAAAATAAATGTATGTTCTTCATGTAGCTATTTAAACTCATTCAATTTCAGAAATGTCAATGCTGGAGATTTTTTCGGCAGCTCCATGAGACGTATTATTTGGGGCCATAATATCAATATGTGATGGCACAGACGCTGCCCTCACAATCAGCATGGCTCATAGAGGTGTCAGACTCTTTCATAGCTGGAAATGAATAGCCCTCCACTTTAATTGAAAACGGACTGATTGCCGAAGGTGAAGGAAAATGGATTTTCTTCATCTCCTTTCCTTCCCTATTAGCGCAAGACAGGACTATTAGGCAGGACAGAATTACGTCGGCTGCTTAGCCTCACATGCTAAAGTGATTTTAAAACTACAGCTCAAGGACGACTGGAGCTCGCTTTATTCCTTTGTGTAAGCAGAAGTATGTTTTATCCATGGAAAAGATCTGGCTTGTACTGTATATACAGTGTATTGATGACTTATTACTCACTTTCATTCCAATATCTAGCTGTCATCAGTATAACAGTCAAAACGAAGAGCGTGGTCATGAGTAATTTAAAGAGTTATTACCTTGTCGATTATAAACAGAAGTGGACCAAAAGAGAGCCTAGTTGGACACCAGGAGTATCGTGGAAATATGCAGATGACTTGTTGCGAGCTATGCATGAATCATTTCAGGGCTGAACCTACAAAAACAAGAGAAATACAAGTAAACTGTGAGCTACTCTATCAAATAAAGAACCAAAGTCAAGGAGTGCAGCGCATTTTCCCTCTTTTATTTCTTTAATCAAGTGTTGAGCAATGGAGTGGCTCTGAACAACCAGCTAAAAAATTTTTACTTGGTCTGACACAGCTACCAAAACACAAGCCAGACTGGTCAAACTGCTGAAAAAGATGGAAGGTTATTTTCCATTGTCATTATTACTTGGCTAAATAATTTGTGATTTTATAATTGCAGCATTATTATCAGTAATTCTATCTGTTCCAGTCTACTGATTTGATCATCTCAGGATGGGTTCAGGTGAAGTTGTATCTACAGGCACATGACACCTGAACATCATGGCTCGATAAGCAGTTTATGGGAATAAAATTCCCGTTTCTTTTCACTCATCATATCGTAAAGAATCCCGTGTCTCTATCAACAGCCGCATCCTCCGTCTCCCTACAGTAATAACACTTGAAACTTATTTCCCAAGACAAACGACGACTCTCTTAAGACAACAGTCGGTTTTTCAGTCTTTATGCCGTCGGTTACTAGTCTGTGTTGACTGTTTTGTTTACTTCCAGGTTTTGCAGTTGAGTCTATCGTTCTCCTTTTCGTCTTTAAACTCTGTATACTTATACATATGATTATTAACGATGTCCACAGAGAAACGAGAGGCAAAAAAAAAAGCATCAAAGCCCAGCATTTGCGATCGATCAAGAGGCGAGAACGAATACCCTTTCGGTGTCCCCTTCCCCTCGGAAGGTTAACGAGGTTCAGAAGAAAACATTTATGTTCGAGTTTTCTCATTAACAACGACAGGGCCTCTGATATATCTTGACTCGAAGTGAGCTTGACAACGCGGGGGACACTGAGGACGAGGATAAATTGCTCGGCCTGCTCGATTTAGATCAAGGCCGAGCAATTACATGGCTGCCACAATGCATGTACAGTATTTTGTACTGTAGAGTATAGTACATCTGGTATATAGTTTATAGACCATCTACTTAATTAGATGTGTTTGTTAAGTAATGAATATCGTACAACGGATCGTTCTGTTATATGAAGAATACAGAGTTAGTACGTCGAAGTAGATTATTTTCATACTCTACCTTCCATTTATCCAAACAACAACCAGAAGTGACTAGACTGTTGTTAAGACTTAGCCTAGCTATAACCCATAGCGTTCAAGAGACACAGCAACTCATTCAAAAACGTTCAAGCATTCAAAATGAGTTTAGATTAGATTCCTTCTGTCTTGTAAAAGACTTTGGATAAAAGTGTCTTTTTTTTTATTCAAATGAAAATGAATAAATGTAAATGTAATAAACGCAAAAATGACCAGGATCAGCACAATCGCGGGACTCATATGAATTCAAATGAGGAGTTTCAGAACGAGAACACATAATCTCTATAAATGTCAGATTGAAGTGCTTATATAAGTCAATAAATAAATAAATAAATAAACAAGCATCTAGAACTCGCCGTTGTGAAATACAACTATGATGTGTAGAAATAAAGCGTTTTATAGCCTCTGCTTTTTCTTCGGGAGCATCTCAGCTGAGCATTGTGTTGAATACAGCCGTGAAGGTCAGGCACCTCACTGAAGCATGTTATGTATTACCTGTAAGTGTGTATGTGTGTGTGTGTGTGTGTATATATATATGTGTGTGTGTGCACATTGTATTTGTGATTGAAACGCACGCTCCTCAGGTGTACACCCCGCCGCAGCATCTTTCTGGATCAATAAATAATCCACTCGCCTGACCTTGAGTGAGATGAGGATGGAAAATTATATGATTGGTCCTTGTGGAGAAAGATCTCGTGTCTGGCCGTTCTCCACTCCGGGGGCTCAGCAGATGAAAGAAGAAGAAAAAGAAGCGGATATGCTGTGCTAGGTGGTGTTAGCTTTGATCAGGGTCCAAACAGAGCGCACGCTCTCGACTCGTTTCAGGGGACGCATTACCTAAAACAGTGATGATCCCCATAGTGGCATGACTCAGGCCTACGATGATCCTAATATTTCTAATGGAATACGAAAACTTGCAAATTTACATCCTATTCTATTAAGTGTGCAAGTAGGAAATAAACCTCAATAGGATGGTGTGATAAAGCGGAGTTACTTTTGGCACCCAGAAGCTTATTGTTTGTACAATAGCAGCATGTACTGAAGTGATTTATTCCAGCGATTTTATTTTGACATGTTTATATTTATTAAGGAAGAATTCATCATGGGGGAAACAGTGGCTTGGTGGTTAGCACGTTTGCCTAGCACCTCCAGGACTGTGGGGTTGAACCCCGCCTCCGCTGTGTGTGTGTGTGCGCGCGGAGCTTTCACTATTTTGACTTTCACACATACTGTAGGAATATCATGTTTGTGTCCTCTAGCTTGTAGTGAAGCATGATGCTCGAATGTGTATGCAAAGGTTCAGCTCATCTGCTCGCCACACTGCCCCTGGTGTTAAAGAAATTCCATGTTCTCACTCAGGACAACGAGAGCAGCAGGAAAGCTGACAGCGACGCATACAGCTCGGTCACATACCTGCCACCTGCGCTGGATTGTGACCCGAAGCTATAACTGGTCTCAGTGGAGACGTTGAGCCGTGGAAATATTCAAGGATTGTATATCCCTGGAGTGTAGCGGAATACTTGATGCACTGTTGCTGAGCTGGCGAGGGAACAGCAAGTGACATTTGATGCCATTTTTCTGAGTTTATACAGGATATTATCCGGCACACACCACTCCAAAATGTCTTGTAGGTGCTCTTTGGTTTGAGATGTGTCATAGCATATGATTTACATCATCATCATCATCATCATCATCATCAAACCGTTCATTACGCCCTCATACCATGTTGATGAGGGGTGAGGTCATCCAAGAAGAGGCCACGCCCATCAGGATAGACAGGTTCCAATGTAGGATAAAGGTGATCAGTCAGAAGAACTTTGAAGCCAAACCATGCCAACAAAAATAAACAAACAAACAAATGAATAAATAAATGCGCCCCATTGCATAAGAGCACCCGCATCTTTCGTTTCATTTTCAGAATGGATCTTTTGGTTGAAAGGATGAACGTCGTTGGAAGAAATCAAATGAAAACGCACATGACTTTCATATATCGGGTAAAAAACAAGATCTGAAAGTGATATTAGATCTGAAAGCGCAGCTTTATTAACAGAGCGTTAGGTCATGGAGACGAAGGCGGAAGCAAGCGCAGATGAAGTTAGAACTAGTGGCAAAAACACAAAGGCTAGGAAACAAACATAAAACAATGACTAGAACACAGAAACGGGGGGGGGGGGGGGGTGACAAAGGAAAAGTAAGACCAACGACGTGGACGGCAATGTGTGCGGTGCAAAACGTGACTTATATACAAGTGATCATTAACCCCAAACGTGAATCAGGTGCAGATAGTCACGTGTCGTGATCAGGTGAGGTGCAGTGGCTGATGGGAATCGTAGTCCTTTTCCCGGTATTTCCATAACATGGAGATTGCTAGATTAAGCTAAAATCCAAGGTCAAAGGCTAAACCTTGAAATATAACAATCTACGCACTAAAAAAAAGTCTCAAAAAGTCAAAAAAAAAATCAAATAAAAGCACAGCGTATCAAACCGGAGTGAGAACCTTTTGACTTGTAAGATGATGGTTAAGTAAATGAATTACAATGCTAAACTGGTAGCATTTTTGTCGTATTAGCCTTACTGAGTTCTCTTTTCCTCACAGCTTTCTGTCATAGCTCTTTCAAGTCAGCGTTTACGAATCTACGTCTTTACTTCGTAAATATCTCCGAGTCTATATTAAATTGTACCAACATCTGCCCTTTTTACTGTGGTTCTCCTGCAGATAATAGAAGATCCTAAGTGCTACAGTCACCATGCAATGCTAAGATCCATCTCTGAGTTTCCTGATCTGACTGTAATGCTGCAGATGCTCTGTGGTACAATACAATGCTGTGGTGCTGACAGATGTCACACTGCGTCTCGCAGACCTCATGGCTTGATCTGCAGCAGATATTAACAGCCTCTCCGGAGGGTGAAAGCGACAGGGGGCTTCTCTCAGGGGCAGGAAGGTTGACAGCTACATTAACGAGTGTCACTCATTAACCGCTCGTGAACGTTATGTAGAAGAAGCCATGCCGCGTGCATGTCTGGATTCCTCCGTGACATCTTCGTATACAGGCTGGATCATAAGTCTAGCATTATATTATTTACAGAACTTGCTCAATATCCTCTTGCTCTGTTTAACGTCTAGGTCAAAGACCTTCTGGTCTGTAAAAATAACCTGACATTAACATGTTAACTAATTAACATGAAATATACAGTAGTATCTGTTTGGGTTTGTTGTTTGTTTTCGGGGGTTTTTTTATAACAGAGATAACACGAAGATAGGAATTGAATAGAAAAACACCTGAATGTCACCGAGTGGAACTACGATTTGAATTTGACGTGTTTCATCAGATGAAGCCACAACTTTTTTGACTATTAGCCATGTCAAATTACGTTTCAATTGTGTTTCTGCCAGGAGGTTAAAGCTTGGACATGGACCTTTCAACCAGATTCTCTGACTCAGATTAGATCAAAAGCATGACATGTCGCATTTCCTGTGTGTGTTTGCCCTACACCATGCACCATCCTGACCTTTTCTGCTCTAATTAAAAAACAGAGAGACACACAGGATCATTCTCATTAAGCACTCCACAAACCCTTCACTTAAGGCCCATCAGTGACTCATTGGAGTGTGAAACTGTCCTCTCTAATCAGACTTACAGCAGCCTCCTTCCTGAGCTCCTGAGCTCTTCGTAGCATACAGCTACGTTTTATTAGCAGATCGCGATCCACATTTCACACGCGCTGTAAACGTTCACGCGATATTCGCGACTGTTTGCGCTTATGGGCCGTTACGCTGAAAACGTAGAGCCGAATATAACCAGCAATATTTGCTCTGAAGAGTGGAGATCTGAGATAAATGGGTTTGTTATGGTTCCTCTGGGACTGTGATTGTGAGGGGGAAAAAAAACAGTTCTTATTATTTACTAAAGTAGGTCCGATCTAAAGTGCGCAATGAGATGCGGATGTTTGGAGTAAAGCTGTCGGCTCCAACATCATCACAGGGTCGCAGCTGGGTAATTAACGAACAAGAGACTTTCTTTCCTGATTTTAAGGCCTTCCTTAATTAACCTTCTGGGCCTTTTCATCAGTTATCAATGGAAGAGGATGAGCTTGTGCAAAGTTTGTCAGAATTCAAAGAAATAAAGAGATTGGATCTTTTTTTGATATCTTTATCAAATTTATATCTGGAATAATCCTTCTTCCGATGACCATGCTGACCCATTTCCTCAGAACCATTGTCAACGATCCATTGTCAAGCACCTTTTCAAACTAATATTGAAAGTAGCTCGTTGATTATTATAATGATAATGAGTCTTTATTGGTCACATATACATATGTACAGTGAAATTCTTTTCTTCGCGTGCCTCAGCATGTCAGAAAGTTGGGGTCAGAGCGCAGGGTCAGCCATGATAGAGCGCCCCCTGGAGCAGAGAGGGTTAAGGGCCTTGCTCAAGGGTTCAACAGTGGCAGCTTGGCAGTGCTGGAGCTTGAACCCCCGCCCTTCCGATCACTAACCCAGATTTATCCATCATCCATTGATGATGATCCATTATCCATCATTTAAGCATGGATAAAAGTATCCCAGATCGTGGTTGCTGTTTCAGTTGTTTGCAGGCTTTTAAGCCACTTAAATTCCTCGATCGATTTACAAACACACTCACGGAGATGATCAGGATGTTCTTACAGCTCCGTCAGGCTGAGTTGTGCTCGAAATGAAGTCCACTCCATCTCCTAAAGAACAGCACAATCTATTTTCAGTCCTGATTTTCACACTGGACTTCATTATTGGCCGGGGGAACGAAGGCGCTGCGATGTAATTGGTAAACAGAGCTCAGGCTTACAGAGAAAAACGAACTAATCATGCTGTTTACATATCGAAGGTTTTTTTTGTTGTTGTTGTTTTTTTTTTTTTTTACATTTCACAGCATAGTGACTCGAAGGTCCTGCACTGTACATCACATGCTAACAGAAATGCAGTACAACACGAGGTTATTCGGCGCATTTCATAAATATGCTGTGAATAAACGTGGTGTATTTTATTCAACGCTTTGAACCTCTCTGGTCAATGGTACCTGGATTGCAGAAAACAGATGTTTTGAAGTGAAATGTTCATTGTTTATGTAGTGTGAGGATTAAAAAGCCAAATATTCCCCCTAGATCAACGACTAGGGGACATTGATGAAGCGGAGTTACGATTAACAAACCTGACGTGGATCTAGAAGACCACAGCAATTTGCTATCTGGATTGTTTTTTGTTTTTTTTTTAATTAAAGAATGACACATCATACTTTTTATCCATTTATAGTTACACTTAATGCTGTGAACACCCGTGGAGGAAAACGTAGCTTGTCGTGTTACCCAGAAACCGCAAAGCGTAAACTCCTCTATCGTGAAGACAGTGACAAAGCGCTGACACTGGAGACTCCTTCCATACATCTTTAGAGAAAACGTCACCGTCTTGACACTTGTACGTGTTTTTTTTTAGTCCGTTTACGTGGAGCGTAAACTGTACAAGTCCCTGTGAATGAGCTGTTGCTATTGAAACAAGCACATTAATATAAACCTGTGATTTGCCGTACACTCTCAGAGCTGCTGTTCATTCAGTAAAGGTGAATCAATACCTTCTGACCGAACAGATTTTGAGAACTTTGTCTTGTTCAGTGGACAGATCAGATATTTTCAGATATGCTAATTCCTACGTTCTGAGTTCTAGACCAGTGCGGTCTATACGAGTGAACATGTTTGGGGATTAGTGGGAGGTCCAGATCACCCCGTGGGTCAGAGTGTTAATTACACTTTCAATCCATTAAACAACACTGATTTTATCAAGTGGCCAAAGCAGAATAAACAGCAGTTAATTAAATAGCATCTGGCCTGCTTTCTGCTTCCCGCTGTTACATGAAGACATGTTTATAAATCAAAATGGCCACCTTTCTCACAATCTGCCAGCGTTAGATCGGGTCATTAGTTATGGTCTAGCATCTCCTCTGGAGAATCTCAGAATGCATCCCAAGTGCTAGTGTTGTGTAGTAATAATAATAATAATAATAATAATAATAATAATAATAATAATATGGGGCATGGTGGCTGAGCAAGTTTGCCTCATAACACCAATGTTGGGAGTTCAATTCCCACCACTGCCCTGTGTGTACAGAGTTTGCATGTTCTCCCCGTACTTCAGGGGATTCCTCCGGGTACTCCGTTTCCTCCCCCAGTCCAAAGACATACATAGTAGGCTGATTGCCATTTCTAAAAGTGTCCGTAGTGTATGAATGGGTGTGTGAATGTGTATGTGTGTGTGTGATTGTGCCCTGTGATGGATTGGCACGCCATCCAGGGTGTCTCCCGCCTTGTGCCCCATGCCCCTTGGGATAGGCTCCAGATTTCCCCATGTACCAATAAGGATAAGCGGTACAGAAAATGAATGGATGGATGGATAATAATAATAATAATAATAATCTGTGTGGTGCAATACCTATGTAAATAGCCTTTAAACCTACCAAACGGTCTGTTTTGCGTACTAGACGTCTGGATTTTCTAGATTAAATAAATAAATACTTTTATTTATAACGCGAGGTCAGAGTTTGCGATTTGAGATGCAGCTCATGATGTCGATCGCCGCGAGTTTAAAACAGCAACAGAGCTCGTCGGCCTATATAACTCCATTGGACATGAAAATCGCTAAACATTTGACAGTTCGTCTTGGAGACTTGTTTCGGATCGACTGGGTGTCGCTTTTAATCCTTCGTCTGTATATGAGATACACAAGCGAGCGTATGAACAACGACGCTCACGTCGCTGCCACGTCTGCACGTGAACGTAAAAAAATGCAAGAATAGCATGAAGTGCAATAGGAGCATTATGTACGTTTACGACATTTGCACTCAGCCCTAGTTCGAGATGAGACTCCTTTTTAAAGGAGTCGATTAACAGGACAGTACAAAAAAAAATTATAATAATACATCGAACAAGGCTTCACATTTAAAATGAATGCCCTACTGTGTGGTTGTTGATAACAGATGATAACAGTAATAGGGCAGGCTGTTATAGGAAAGTAATCGAAGATGTCGTAACGTGACGCAGCCCGACACAAACCCGAGTTACGGTTGATTATTCTCCTATATCCGCATGCCTCGAAAGCGCGTCGTTCCTCGTCTACCGCAGCAAACTGGCAACGATTACAGTCTCTGTGTAAACTCAAGTCTCGATAGAGACGATCCCGTATTACAATGAGCGTATTCATGTATAAGCCTGTTTCTGCTGTAATGGAAAATGAATCAACTCCTCCTGACCAATCAGAATGCAGAAATCGACAGCGCTGTCGTACACGTCCTCAACACTCAACGCTTTGCTGTTTTGTCGCCTCCTTTTTTTCTTTTTCTTTCTTTCTTTTCCAGCTAACACTCCGTTTATATTCGCGCCTGAACTAAACCGACCTTTTCAGAGCTGAGGTCACCTGGCGTTGAGAAAATTACAGCGCACGCTACAAATGCAATTAGACGGAAGCACAGCAACAAAAAAAAAATGTCAGGATGTGACATGGGCAGGAAAGGGTCATACAGACCTAATTGAGTTTTTTCTTCTTCTTTTTTTTTTTTAAACATTTCATTTTAAAAAAAAAATGCTTAATTATAAGGCTTTGCAGGAGGAAATACAAAAAAAAAAAAAAAACGAGAGAAAAAAAAGTACAAACCTTTGCTCAACTCAGTAATCGCAGCATCTGGATGCAGCAATCCATCTGTCGGATGGAACACACACACACACACACACACACACACACACAATGCTTGGGGTGAACGAACTGAAATGTAGGACTCGTTGAGAGATAGTCAGAGTCAAATGGAGCTCTCGGAGGTGAAGACGAGCGCTCTATCTCTTCCCCACAGCCTCCACTCAGATGAGTCTCATTAGTGCACGACTGAGATATTATTCACTCTCCAGATTAGAAAACACGCTGTTCACACAATAATGGAGCAAAAATATGCCTGTTTGCTGCCCTCAGCCATTAAAACAAAAAGCCAGTGTTAAACAGACGAGAACCTGCCACTGGCTCGTCTTCGTAATTGAACATAAATTGCAGTGTGTGTGTGTGTGTGTGTGTGTGTGTGTGTGTGTGGGTGGGTGGGTGTGCGTGTGCGGGTGTGTGTGTGGTGGGGGGCTCTTCTCACTTCGGTGTGCTTTTGTAGAGCGAGAAGCTTCCCCTGGAGTTTAATTTGTTCAAATGGCAATTAAGGAACACAATAGATCTCATCAAGGACACGCAGTATCACGCTGAAACATGAAGTGCCATGTTACATATTCGCGCACTGTTCCCCAGTGGGCACGCACCTATTTTAGGATCCAAAAGCACAGCAGTCGGGTCGCCGGGGTAAAAATGAACACCAGCAGAATTGAAGCTGATGCAGTTTAACACCACAGCGGCTCTGTCAGAGTTCAGGAGCAGCAGCAGCAGCTCTGTCACACTCCTTTCTAATGAACCGATTTCACATTCACACCGATCATTTACTCCTCATAACGCTGTTTAATTCAGGATTCATGTCACATGCTGTAGGAGGTTCAAGCCCCAGCACTGCCAAGCTGGCACTCTCGGGCCCTTGAGCAAGGCCCTTAACCCTCTCTGCTCCAGGGGGCGCTGTATCATGTATCATCTGACCCTGCGCTCTGACCCCAACCTCCTGACATGCTGGGGTATGTGAAGAACATAGTGCTGTAATGTATACGTGATCAATAAAGACTCCTTATCATTTACGGAACATGCCGGGGAACTTCCAACTCGCGGGGAATCTTTCACATATTTTGCCGTCTACGTAGCGCTTCGGCCGTCCGAGTCGCTGCGAACGAGCTGTTACTATAGAAACGATAACGTCTTCGAACGCGCCGATAAAAACCTGTGGTTTAGATACAATGCAGGTGTAATCAACGTACCGTCTAGACTATATCGGCATGCCGAATGCACCAAATCTACAGTGGTAAGAATTTACTACGTTGGATTAGTTAATAAGGTTTTTTTTGATGTAAAACGTATTCGCCGTCCGCTCTGATAATAACATCATCGTCGAGTTACATAAACTCTTATTACTAAATCAATGAAATACCCAGAGGAAGAGGCCTTTGTAAGGCTTAGAACAAAAGGAATTAGTGGAACAAAAGGAATTAGTGTGTGTGTGTGTGTGTGTGTGTGTGTGTGAACGAGAATATTAATAATGATTAGGCCATTGTAAATGACACCGCCCGCGCATGTAGTTCCACTCAGAACTTATTAAACAGAGAGGATCTGCCATCATTAGCTGCGTTTTTATCGAACCCTTTTCTCGTCTCTTAATCACGTGTCGCCGTTTCGCGATCAGTATAAAGGTCGGAGACTTCCGACAGGATGAGCGTGTGTGTGTGTGTGTGTGTGTGAGAGAGAGAGAGCTGGTGTAGCGCTAAAAGTGGTAAGAGAGAAATGGTGTACGGATCAGAAGTGGAGGTGAGAAAGCAACGGCAGTATGGTGGGAGTGTTGGTTCAGAAACAGAACGGTTCTAGTGGTTCTCAGACCCGGTTCTCAGCCTCCCGTTAGCGTTTTAAGTGCTCTGATGGATCTGATGGCCCTCATCAGGTTCTCATGAAGCACCTCATGAGCTGAATTTTGTGTTAATGCTGGGGGGAAAACACTCCAGAGCATGGGGCAGCTCTTATTTTCAGGGCTTTTTAATAAAATAGTCGAGTTACATTCATCACCGTAATGTTTCTGTATAACAGCTCATCATGGCATGAGGAACACAAAGCATAAACTCCTCGGTCCTGAAGGTGTTGGAAAACGTACACGTTTTTAATCTGTTTATGTCAATGAGCAACTTCTTTATGCTATTTTCTTAATATCTAATATAAAGAGTTATGTAGATAATGCATGATTAAAATGCACAATGTGACGAGCATCCGCAGTGTGATGAGCATCCAACTTAGCTTTCTAATCCAGTTTCTCTTTTTTCGGTGTCTGATCATGGAGACTGAACTGATAACAGTAAATGCTATAATTAGTGTGTGTGTGTGTGTGTGTGTGTGTGTGTGTGTGTGTGTTTCCAGTGGTGAAGATAAATGTGTGTAATTTGAATTGGATAGTGATAAGGTAGATGTGTCCCTGGAGGCAATTAGAGAGGAGTTTCCATCTGCCAATAAACTCCTGCCTCGGTGGCCTCTGTGTCGGTCAGTCCCAGTGAAGGAGGTGTGGCCTCTGTGTCGGTCAGTCCCAGTGAAGGAGGTGTGACCTGTGTGTCGGTCAATCCTAGTGAAGGAGGTGTGGCCTCTGAGTCAATTAATCCTAGTGAAGGAGGTGTGGCCTCTTAGTCAGTCAGTCCTAGTGAAGGAGGTGTGGCCTCTGAGTCAGTCAGTCTCAGTGAAGGAGGTGTGGCCTCTGAGTCAGTCAGTCCTAGTGAAGGAGGTGTGGCCTCTTAGTCAGTCAGTCCTAGTGAAGGAGGTGTGGCCTCTGAGTCAGTCAGTCCTAGTGAAGGAGGTGTGACCTGTGTGTCGGTCAATCCTAGTGAAGGAGGTGTGGCCTCTGAGTCAATTAATCCTAGTGAAGGAGGTGTGGCCTCTTAGTCAGTCAGTCCTAGTGAAGGAGGTGTGTCCTCTGAGTCAGCCAGTATCAGTGAAGGAGGTGTGTCCTCTGAGTCAATCAGTATCAGTGAAAGAGGTGTGGCCTCTGAGTCAGTCAGTCTCAGTGAAGGAGGTGTGGCCTTTGAGTTGGTATAAGTGAAGGATTTTCATATTCTTTTATCTTTATACATATTGCTTATACATTTGTTTTACTCTTTGTCTATTTTTTTTTTATATATTTTATGTGAAGCATGTAAAGATTTTGGATTCAAAATGAAAACTGCTACATAAATATAGATAATAATAATTGTTGTTGTTATTATTATTATTGTTGTTGTTATTATTATTATTATTATTATTATTATTATTACATTTTATTTGTATAACACTTTTAACAATGGACATTGTCTCAAAGCAGCTTTACAGAAACATATAAACACAGGGTACAGATTTTAAGTGTGTGAATTTATCCCAAAGAAGGTCATACCAATCCAGCGTGTCCAGGGACGGTCGAGGGTACGGATGCTGATGTGTTGACAAATGAATAAATGTGCGAAAAGAGGGCGAGGATGTGGAAAACAGTAGATGTGTAGATGATAGAGGAGTTGAGGGTGAGGAAAGTATGGACGTTGTCTCAGGAGTCGTAGAACGTACAGGAAAGGTGAATGAAAGTGAAACTAATGTGACCGCCGATAATGTTAAAGCTGCAGCTGAATGTATTGTAGCCGAGGAAAATAAGAATACTGACGTCGAGAAGGATGAGGGGTTGTTTAAAGCTCCTTGTAGTAAGAGGAAACGCTTTAAGAAATCCCAAAGCCAAACAAGTGATGACTTCGGATGGCGATGGATCACATTTGAACTCTGTTAAAGATGGAGTGGCCGTTCCTTTTTGCAAAAATCTTTCCGCCAGTTTACTGTGAAATAAAGCAAACGATGTCTGGTAGGCTATTAATCCTACAAGCAAACTTTGAAAAGTTCCATTTTGTTTTTCTTAATTTATATGCTCCTACATAATAATGGTACTGAAAGAATCGTCTTCTTTAATAATGTCAGTGTTTTTGTTTTGTTTTTTTACTAATTCAGATGATTATCTCTTTGTAGGGGGGATTTTAACTGTACGGAAAATGATGTTCTTGATAGGAATCATTTGGAACCTCACGCTGCTTCAATTCGCGTTATACGTGAATTGATTGAATCCCAATGTTTAGAGACCTGTATGGGTTTAAAGACACAAGGAGCTCTGGTTAGATCACGATACCAGATGCTCACACAAACGGATGCCCCATCGGAGTCGATGGAGTCGGGCCGAGTCGATTTATTCGCTCTGTTCGATCAGAAAATGGGCAGGAATTGAAAGAGCCTGCAAGTAGTAGGAAGAATTGCCGTACAATTCTATTCTGCACTATATCGTAGTGAATATAAAGAAAATGAGGGGCTGTCTGCCAAGTTTTATGATGGTTTGCCAAATATTATGCAGGACTCTTCAGTAAAACTTGATAAGCCTCTCATGGAGCAGGAGATTTTCAATGCTTTAAAAGACATGAAGACTGGTAAAGCACCAGGTAGTGATGGTCTCTCCGTGGATTTTTTTTAGGCCCTTTGGGGAATGATAGGCAAGTCGTAGGAGGGCGTTGGTCACCGTGCCGCCTAAGAAAGGTGACTCACAGGAAATAAAGAACTGACCAGACCTATTGTGTACCCGGAAGGTCGATTATGGGTAACATTGCTCTTATCGGGGATATCTTAGATGTCTCTGGTTATCTCGGTCTTGATATAGGCTTTATTTCTTTCACTTGATCAGGAAAAAGCTTTTGATCGAATAGAGCATCAATCTCTTTGGAAGACACTTGAGGCATTCGGGTTTGGGTCTACTTTTAGCGGAATGATTAAAGTATTGTATACGGACATTGAGAGCGTACTGAAGATCAATAGTGGTTTGAGTGCCCCTTTTAAAATGGGTGGAGCTTGCTAACAGGGATGTGCTCTATTTGGAATGTCGTATTCCCTGGCAATCGAAAAAACAGTGTGTAATATCGAATATCAGCTTATGCGGATGATGTTATGATTTGAACTAAGGGGGGAAAAAAAAAGATGTTACAAACGACCATTGGTGAGAAAATCAGGGGACCTACAATGGAGAATCCTGAAGGGGGCTGTTGCTGTTAATGCCATTGTCCCAATCATTGACACGTCATTAACATGTTAATGAGCACGTTCGCCTCACACCTCCAGGGTCGGGGGTTCGATTCCCGCCGTGGCCCTGTGTGGGCGGAGTTTGCATGTTCTCCCCGTGCTGCGGGGGTTTCCTCCGGGTACTCCGGTTTCCTCCCCCAGTCCAAAGACACGCATGGTAGGCTGATTGGCGTGTCCAAAGTGTCCGTAGTGTATGAATGGTTGTGTGAGTGTGTATGTGATTGTGCCCTGCGATGGATTGGCACCCGGTCCAGGGTGTACCCCGCCTTGTGCCCCATGCTCCCTGGGATAGTCTCTAGGTTCCCCGTGACCCTGAAAAGGAGTAAGCGGTTGAAGATGGATGGATGGATGGATGGATGGATGGATTGTTTTTGTGATAATCAATGATGATGTTCTTTTGTTACTAAGAGACTGATTTAATAAAAGTATGGGGTAACATTAAGAAATCTCTCTCTCTCTCTCTCTCTCTCTCTCTCTCTCGCTCTTAGTTGAACTTAGTACAGCGAAGGAAAAAAAAAGAAGGAAATGAAAAAGCTGCTGATATGAAAGCCTAGTCCTGCCATATTCCAGCTCGTTCATTAAGCACAGCATAGCTTTTGGCCTCGGTTTGACATCAGAAGTAATTACAATAATGAAACGGAGTATATTAAATGCCCCCTGTGTTATTTTACTGGGATTTATTCGGATTTTTCTTTCTCACCAGAAACATTATTCCCTTCACCCTAACGCGAGCCGGCTCCATCTGAAAAGAAAATGTAAATCTAAATTTGTTAAACCAACACTGTTGTAGTCTTTATTATTATTCAGCTGGATGCATCATTGTAATGTATTAGCATTAGCGTGAGGAATAAAACACGCAGTGTCGTGCTGTTCGAGGAAAAGAATCGACGACAGGGTGGTGTGATGAAGCGGCGTTACGGTTACCACGCCGAAGTGTTTTATTCCTCTTATACCACAGCGATTTCATTACATTTTAATGTATTAAAGAGAGACCTGCAGTGCTTTTTATCATGTTATGGTTACACCTACGGTACACAGTTACACAGTTGTTCCGCTGCCAGTATCTCTTTCTTCTCTCTCTCTCTCTCTCTCGCGATGTAAATAAAACAATAAGAGTATGCATGTTTTATTTATTTATTTATTTATTTATTTATTTATATGGAGCGTTAAATGTCCCCGTGAATGAGCTGTTACTATAGAAACGATAACATATTAGAAAGAGCGCATTCATATTCATAAGCCTGTGATTTTGCAGCTACGCTACTGTCTGAAGTATTACAATTCACTTTCTGACCAATCAGAGTGAAGAATTCAACAGCACTTTGGTGTAAGCGATATTAAATTTCATACACAAATCTTGCCGGCTTAAATGATCTTCGCGGGAAATGGCAGAACGCATAAATGCATTGTGGAGTACAAGAGCAGTTGTAGTTCTCTACATGTTTATGTATGCATGAACTTCAGATAACCTGTGGAAATCATTTCAAACTGTTGGAATGGAAAACCTTATTCACCCCCAGGCGGTCAGGTCCATCATGTACCGCAGTGTGAACACTTTAAATACGAACCTAACATGTTTTCTGAGTTTATGATGATTGCGTGTTGATGATAATTAGATTCTACAAGCGCACCCGCTCCGGATCCAGGCTTCGCGTCCTGCATATTCCCGCAGGCGTCCTGCAACCGTGGTTCGTTTTATCGAAGAAATTATTTCAGAGATCTCTATTATCACTGTGCTGGAGACGATACGGGGGCTTAGCGGGAGACGGACATGTCCGATTAACTAGGGAAGCGCTACGGTGTGCTACTGACGTGACAGTTCAATCAAACCTGCAATAACAGTTCTTAAATATCTCATTTATCTGCATCTGGAGCCCAAAGGCTGAATCTCAGACGATACCTGTTTTATTAGGAAGCACTAAAGATCTCGGCATGGCTTAGATTTGTAATAAAGATTACACTTTTGTGGGGCAACTTCTTTGGCATATTTTAGTCTCAGGAAGCCATCTGGAAATCAATTTCCTGCTAACGTGCCAGATAGTGAACCTGTTTACGTTTATAATTTTTGACTCGTTGCTACGGCGATAAGGGAGACACGTGAAATTGGTGCTTTTCTGCTTTTTCAGCTCAAGCATCGATATAATTCACCTTCAAACTTTGACCTGTGAATTCATTAAGTCTTAATGCGCCAGTAGAAACCCAAGACGTGTTGTCTGTTTGGTGGGAAAATAACTGAGGAGCCGTTAATGATTAAGTAGCACTCACACCGAGTCGAGTTTACTTACAAAAACAAATGAACTAGCCAGCTAGCACGGTGAAACTGCAATCGGTATAAACAAATGAATCATTTTATCACCGCAGGTATGTTATAAGGTGAGGACACTGTTGGGTTTCTGTGCGTGGAGTATCGTGACTCTGTGTTTAGCTGTTGGTAAGCTGGTTGATGGGAAACGGGAGGGTTGTGAGCCCCCTGCTGGGCAAAAAATTCCCACCTCTCCATATTAACACCGGTACAAACATAAAACGTACAGCACAACTAAGGTCCTGTTTACACTAGTGCGTTTTCGTTTTAAAACGCATAACTGTTGCTACGGTTACGCCGGTCGTCTACACTACTCCGCCATTTTCGGCTCTCGAAGACGGAAACTTTTGGAAAGTCTTTAGTTTGAAAACGCCGGGCTCGCGTTTCAGTGTAAAACAGACCAAAACGTTTTGAAAACGAAGGCGTGGCTTCGCCCACATTCGCTCCCTGATTGGGTCTTTTCTGGATCGTCGCGTATCCTTCCCTGATTCGTCAAGCCCCTACCACATGACCGCTACGCTTCCTCGATCGTATACGCAACAGCACGGAGACTGAACCGCGAGCTTTGCTGGCTTTCTCGTCATTCTTAGCCGCCGTTGTGCGGTTCAATTCTGTATTTTATAACACTGCAGCTGCTACACGCGCAAGAGGCGAGCTACGATTAGAGCGATCGCTAACAAATCTCATTTCGAGCGGCGTAAGCCCTACACGGAACGCCGGTTTGGACTAGCAACCGACTTCCTGTTTACACTCGTATGCGCATGCCCAGTGTGCACGAATGGTCACGTGACATGCGTTTACGGTCGTGTAGCGTGGACGGAGATCGTTTCCGAAACGCGGCGGAAACGCCAGCGTGGACGAGGAACGTTTCCGTTTGAGAACGGCGTTTTGAAGCAAAAACGCACCCGTGTAAACTGCCAAAATAAAATGATTACATTTAAACCTAGTAGGCTACGTAAATAAATAAATAAATAAATAAATACTTATGAAAAATGATGCGTCTGTGTTTTTAAAAAAAAATATTATAAAAATTGTAATTGTTTGCAGATTGCCGTGGTATGATTGGAATAAAACAGTGACTCGGCTTCATCACACCACCATGTTGCTGATTATTTTCCTATAAGAGCACAACACAGAGCGTTTTAGTTCCGTACCTGCTACATATTATCATTTTTGCTTTCATCTGTCGGGGAAACAAGTTTCTCCAAATGTAATACTTGCTCCTCGGACGAAATCATTTGCGCGCCCGATCGCCTTCCCGAACATGACCTTCAGACTTAAATTCAATTCATTACGCGTGCGAAACCAATCCGTCCGCATTGACACCGTCGTATATTTTACACCTTCAGGTAGAAACGACCCGCGTTACATAACGGACAACATGCACGATATCTGCATGCACATCAATCGATCCTTCGGTAGTCGAGCGCATTTTCTCGTCACAAGTGATCAGCTCTTTGTGTTTTGCCTGTGAGTAGATAATGAGGACACGTGAGCCGTGCTGCTTTCTGTAAAGGAGTTGTTCTGACGCTAAAGGTTATGTTGTTTTGCTAACAGCGTTCTGGAGACATGGATGAATAAAACCTCTCGCACACAAGCTGAGTCAGTCAAAAAAAAAAAAAGGAAAAAGTGTGTGAGACGCAGATGAAGTCAGGTGGAGGATTAAGAGGCGAAGTGTGTGTCTGGGTAGCGAGCGAAGCTAAACTCTTTAAAAGGTCATTCAATTTTTATACTACGTATACTCCTGCGTTTTTGTATCTCTCCCTGTGTGTGTGTGTGTGTGTGTGTGTGTGTGTGTGTGTGTGCGCACATTTTAAATTGCTACTTTATCAGAACAAACAGACGAAGCCCACGAGGACGTCGTTCCTCTCTCACACAGTGCGCTTATTTATTTGTATGTTGTTTTGTTTACTGCCTAAAGCTCTCTGCGGCTCTCTTTTGTACTTCCATGAATTATTCAGCGCCTGACCTCCTGAAATTGATGATCTTTAACTTTGTCTGCTTTCATCCATATGCATATATATTCATTTATCCGCTCCTGCGTCCCATCACCCGGAGGAACGAAGTATCCGAGAGGGTGGGCGGCGTGTCGGCGGGAATGTTTAGCGCCGGATTACCTGACGCCCAGGTCGCCTCTTCCTGCTGAAAATTCCTGAATTCAATTCAGACACGCTCCGAGGACTTGAGGTATGTAGTCGGGGGTGGGGTTGGGGTAGTTGGGGTAAAAGCTGACCAGATCCAGTGTATAGATCCATGGCCTGTCGAGCAGATTCCAGAGATTCCCGTCAAATCTTTATTTCTTAGAGAAATTTTTTATTTTGCACCTAGATGATTGATCTTAGCTCGTCAGAGGCACGAACCGTATCTCTAATAAGTCTGTGAGGAGAAGTTACGTATGTGGGATTTTTTTTTTGTAACACACACACACACACACACACACGTACATTATACTGCAGAGTAAATGATGTGTATGCAGAAGAAACGGTCTCGGGTCGATTCTGCATAGGTCAACATAAATCTACATTAACCGCCGTTCTTTATATGTTCCCTTCGACAACATTTCCAAATGAAGATACGTTGGCGATTTTCCAATCCATTCGACAAGACTGATGAGGGGAAGAAAAAAAAATCTGACAGCCGAGATGATAACGCCGCACTTTCAGGAGCGATCGATCCGTACGATCCAGTCCCATTCTGTCAAGATGGCGGATTAGGTTCTTGCTGGTTCTGTGTTGTTCCTGCATCTGTGCTAGGATCATCTGTCAATCAATTTCCCTTGATCGGATCAGCTGTAACTATCTTCAATGGATAGAACTTGTCGTTCCTGGAAAACTATCAGTGACTTCTCTTAGTTAAAGCATTACACATCATGCATTCTTCTCATCTATTTAATAGTAGTTGCGTTTTAATGGTGCGGGACATCCACGAAACGAGTTACATCCTGCTTTCGTTTACATTGTAGCAGCTTTAAACAGGTGACAAATATTAACCAGGCTAAAAAATTATAATAAAACCGCCGCTCGGACAGTTCCTAAAAGCGGACACTCGGTGTGGTGGAGGACGAGCACTATGAGGTCTTCAGGAAACGAATCCCCGGCTGAACTAGAACCGAAGCTGCTGTAGAGCAATAAATCTTGAACACAGGAGCGTTTATTTCGACTGCGGCTGAAGCGGGTCTCTAACGTAGAGCCCTTTAAAAGTTCTGACTCAGTGACTCGGGTGGAATCGGAGAGCTGTTAAAAATGAGTTATTGTGTACGCTGTAAAGTAGTTGACCGTATTTCCAGGCCTTTTGTATCGTTGTGTGTGTGTGTGTGTGTTTTATTTGAAATGATTTCTGCCATTGACCTTTGTGTCTGGGCTTTGTAAAGGAAAATTAACTAATGACCTCTTGTTAAACATTGCCAATTTTTTTTTATTTTTTTTTTTCTCACCAGTGTGGGATAATTAATGAAGTAATTAAGCAGCAGGCGAAGAGGATGAGGATGCTGTATCATCAGAAAAATCTCTCCGAGTATTTCTCCTGTGGCCCGTTCTGTCCTCTGCCTTCTGTCCACTCGATATAATAAAGCCGCATACTGCATGCACGGGCTACTTTGATATGATCATCTTGTCTCTTTATCCTAAGGAAATATTCCCTATTTTGAACAGTTTCCCATAAGAAGGTATCTCTGGTGTCTTATGTAATCAAATAAATCCATCCATCTTCTATACCGCTTATCCAACAGGGTCGTGGGGAACCTGGAGACTATCCCAGGGAGCATCGGGCACAAGGCGGGGTACACCCTGGACAGGGTGCCAATCCGTCACAGGGCACACAAACACATACACACACTCACACACTACGGACACTTTAGACACGCCAATCAGCCTACCATGCATGTCTTTGGACTGGTGGAGCAAACCGGCGTACCCGGAGGGAAACCCCCGCAGCACGGGGAGAACATGCAAACTCCGCCCACACAGGGCCACGGTGGGACTGTACATCTAATACATACTCGGTAAATAAACACACGCTTACTGATCTCCAGTGTACTGTACTCTACCAGTTCCCTCTCATGAAGAATTCATAAGGATGGTAATGAGCGCAGTGATTTAAAGAAATGAAACTGCAGAAACCACTTAACCCGCTTTATAAATCTAACGAATCTTATCATTAATCTCTCTCGTAATGGTGATGAGTATCGCTTGCCAAGTGAGGGTTGGTTAAATTGGGAAAAGGAACATTTTTATTTAACGGCGCTCCTCGGAGTTTCTTGATCTCAGCACTTGCTGGAAACTTTGGTATGAACATCTGCCCTATAACTTTTACATAATGAAGGTCATAACCAGAGGTGGACAGAAATGAAATAGATGTAAGACATTATTGTACATATTTCAAGTTTCTGTACTTTATTAAAGTGTTTTCGCAGATGTTATGCTTTTAATCCGCTACGTTTCAAAGCTATGTAAATATCCGATTTTCACTCAATTACAGGGCGGTGGTGGCTTGGCGACTGAGGCTCTGGGTTACTGATCGGAAGGTCGGGGGTTCAAGCTACCGAGCTGCCACTGTTGGGCCCTTGAGCAAGGCCCTTACCCCTCTCTGCTCCAGGGGGCGCTGTATCATGGCTGACCCTGCGCTCTGACCCCAACTTCCTGACATGCTGGGGTATGCGAAGAAAAGAATTTCACTGTGCTGTAATGTATACGTGATCAATAAAGACTCGTTATTATTATCATTACTTTCTGCAGCATGAATCGTTACTAATCACAGGAGAAAACTGGACTGGATTAAAATATCTGAACACGACACGCTTTCAAATCGAAGTACACCGAACGATTGTGCAGCGAAACGTCGAATTGGCCGAGAAAGCGCGCCGTCGATTCCCGACGGCGTCCGATCACACACTGCTCAAACGTGCTATTTAAAAGGAAAACATGAAGCCATGAATCTCATAGGGTTCAAACAACAATGATGCATTTTGCAGCTAATTTGAACGGAAATTCAGGGTTTCGCGATGGACAGGTTCGTACGCGTCCTGCGTCGTAGATCGACAAGAGTCGGAGAGCTTTCGAGAAATTGTTATCATAATAATAATAATAATAATAATAATAATAATACAACTACAATACCTCGGTACTTTTGCATTGAATACTTCAATACGGTTTATGTATTCTAAATGTAAACAGAGGTCACATGTTACCAAAGGTTTGTCTGCTTTCCCTCCAGAGCAGGAATTGTGTACTTGGTCCATCGATGCTTAAACAGTACAACCCTTTTTACTAACGCTTACATTTCCAGCCTTACGTTGCCCCCGTCCCAACGTTTTTGAGACGTTTTGCCGGCATCAAATTCAAATTTACCTTTTTATTTTCCTTAAAATGGTACATTTCCTCCGTTTAAACATTTGAGATGTTTTCCCCCTGTTTATTTCCAGGGGAAATTGATCGTCAAGACCAGTTCCTTTTAATTCAATTCAATTCAATTCAGTTCAATTCGATTTGATCTGTATAGCGCTTTTAACAGTGTTACACTTGTGTTGCTCTGAACAGCAAAACTGACCTGAACTCTGCACCGACTCCTGACCAGGGATTTCAGGAGTGTGTTTTCTCTCAGACCGGACTGTCTGGAGAGTCACTTTCACTTTTATCTGTGTTGTTTCCTGTCTGCTTTCACTGGAGCTTCAGTGCTTTTTTCCTTCACTATAACACAGAACGCACATCTACACACAGTCACAATGCTCCACATCAAAACCTCAAGTGCCTACAGAACAGTGTGTAACCTTCCTTCGTCTGTGCATGTGTGTGTGTGTGTGTGTGTGATGAATTCCCTCATAAACCTCATGAACATTAAATCACAGCGGCTCTTTCCCCTGCGTGCGGGTTCGGCCTGCTGATCAAAGCCGCCATCAATCGTGCGGCCCGAGGCTATTGACTTATCGTCATATAGTGTGTGCATTATTTAGAGGCATTACGCAGTGATAAGTATTAATAAACAGCACAGGAGCCAAAGGGCATAATAATCAGAAAACCACACACACACACACGCACACTTCCTCAGCACTATTGCACACATATGTATATACGCACTATGTAGCTTCTCTGCATGCGTTATGATGGACAGGGTGAAGTGTGTGCAGTCACACACGGCTCGTGTGTTCAGGAGGACCGTGTGAGCGCTGAGGATTTATTTTATAATAAATAGCGCACACCGAGGAGCTCAGAGGGGGAAACAACCCGAAGTTCATCTCAATAACGAAGCGGCGTCCTGCAGGAGCCGGAACGAGCCACGTGAAGCTATCGTGCGCCAAGGAAGACAGAGAGAATTGTGGGAATTGTGGGAATTGAGCTGGAGTCCAGCCTGGATCTGCACTTCATCCCTGCCGGTGTTTTATTTATCACTCACTTCCAAGTGGCCTGTTTCTCCGAGCCACGTCCATCTTCACCGCTCTTTAAAGATGATGTCTGCAGTGTGTGAAAAAGAAAATTACGCGTGAAATATTTCGTGTGAAAAGGTGAACTCGAGTAAACCTTTCGCATCACGTGAGTCGCAGTGTGAGAAATCTACAAAAATAAATAAATAAATAAATCATGAAAATAATTAAATCGTGGGGGGGGGGCGAATCTTACGAAATATAAAAACATGTACACACTATACATTTTTTTTTTTTTTTTAATAGAAAATGCGTGACAACGTGACGTGTCTGTAAAGCCTCTGTAAATTTCACGTGAAGCGCGTGCGATGTTTCGGTAAGCATCGTCGTCTCCACGCCGCCCATTATAAATCATCACGTGCTATTTCTTTGTTCTCTTTACTCCTTAAACCGCTTTCCAAAGCGTCTCGGTTTCACGTTCACGCTCCGCATCCGCACTGCTCACGTAAAAACCAACGTCGTGTTACTTTTTCCTTTGTCGATCGTCATTAAAAGACGACTCGGAGCCGAGTTCAAGGAGCGCGCTGTGAAAACCGTGTTCACACCGATGTTGTTTACGTGAGGGTAAAAAAAAAAAAAAAAAAAACACCCAAAAAAAAAAACAACAAATCAGGCGGCTGTTTAGATCCCCGAAGTGCTGAAGAACTCGAATCAGCATTGCCTCGAGTGTGAATATCAAACTCCGACAAGCTGCCAGCGTTTACCGCACTGCATTCTGTTAACTTTAAATGGCATACTGGCATTTAAAAAAAAATTAATTAATTTAAAAAAAAAAGGATGCATGAAGGCAGTGAGTCGTTATCATAAAGAAACTCGGGATGAACATCCGACCCTGTTCAGGCGCCGTTCACTGTTGATCGTCATTCTCATGCATGCGTTCAATTTTTTATTTGTTTCAAAACACCTGAAACACTGTACAGATGGTCGCTTTAGGCGTAGTAATTCATACTTGGAACTGAACATGAGCATGGAATGAATAAAAATTCATAGTTCTCGGTACTCATGGGTTGCCAGGTATTGTATCTGCGTACAGTCTAAGTTTTTTTTTTAAATTTCCAGAAAGGACAACTTTAGATTCATGTAAAAGAAGCATACTGGACCCAGAGTGAAATATTCCCTCAGAGAGACACGCCCTTTCCTCCGAGTGTCCAGGGAAGACTAACAGATGAACCAGTCCTGCTTTGAATCACAGGAGATGATTCACTGGCGAATCTGAGAGTTGCCTAAAGACATGCAGACAGAGCGGGATTCAATATGTCGGGAATGTTAAAAATGTGGACCACAGACTGAAAACCATACGCATGGTAACAAAACATGTTTGTTTGGGGTTGTTGTTTTTTTTGTTTTTTTTGTATTATGGTGTGAGTAATATCATGGCTACACCAATCTGTTCCACTTCCACTTCCATAATACACAGCAAAATCTAAATAATACATCTAAATCCCTAAAATATTATATAGAATTTTTAAAACAGGAACATTTTTAGAACGGGGTTAAGCCAGAACCTGGTCACCTCTGCCAGGAGGTTACGACTTGACCATTCATACATTTATTTATCATCAGCAAGATAAAATCTCAAACAAGCAAATCAACAGAAAAAGGTTTTATTATTTTATTATTATACATCCATAAATCCATCTTCTATACCGCTTATCCGCTTCAGGGTCACGGGGAACCTGGAGTCTATCCCAGGGAGCATGGGGCACAAGGCGGGGTACACCCTGGACAGGATGTCAATCCATCGCAGGGCACAATCACATACACACTCACACACCCATTCATACACTACGGACACTTTGGACACGCCAATCAGCCTACCGTGCGTGTCTTTGGACTGGGGGAGGAAACCGGAGTACCCGGAGGAAACCCCCGCAGCACGGGGAGAACATGCGAACTCCGCCCACACAGGGCCACGGTGGGAATCGAACCCCCGACCCTGGAGGTGTGAGGTGAACGTGCTGACCACTTATTATTATTATTATTATTATTATTATCATCACATTTTAAGAGTTAACTTTGTTAACTTTGTTAACTCTTCATGAACATGAGATGAAGTTCACGTAATTTAGTATCGGAGAGATCTCCTTGTTAATTAAATAAGGATGAAAACACCCCATGTTGTGTGATGAGGTGGAGTTACTGTTCCCATCCTGAAGTTGATTATTTTCCTATAACCGCATGTGTTTTATTCCTCTTATACCACATCGATTTGCCAACAGTGACGATTTTTTTCAAATATTACTAAATGTCACCATGCGTTTTATCCATTTGGAGTTACTTTTACAGTTGGGGAACATCCAGGAAACAGTTCCTGTTCTCACTGACGTTAAAACAGTAATAAACAGTCGTTCCCTGACCGGCCTCTATTTCTTTTTCTCTCTTGGAGTTAATAAGACGGGGGGGGGGGGGGGGGGGGGGAGTTTGATATCAACCTGAGAGACCATCAACCGCCAGAGCCATATCGCCATGCAGTTCTAGCCTGGTTTCCCACTGAAGCTAAGTAGGGTTGAGCCTAGCCAGTAGACCTCCTGAGGAAAACTAAGGTTGCTGGAAGTGGTTTTAGTGAGGCCAGTAGGGGGCGCTCACCCTGTGGTCTGTGTGCATGTGAACATGAACATGAGAGAAAAACACAAGACAAAACACCTTGACAAAAGCATCCTCAAGGACAGAAACCCAAAAACTTCATGAGACCATGAGTAAGCAAACATCGCAGTGAACTGATCTTAAATGATTGAATCGTAATCATGGAAAATAAGGGAAAATATTTCACACAGCTGAACTACTCTCAGCGCTTCTGTTAACAGCGCTGTGGTAAAAATGACATTTACTCAATTCTTATGAAAGGGTCTAAAGCTTAAATGGTCTGCACTTATACACCGCATTTCGAACCTCAGCTTAAAGCTGAAATGAGCACAGAGATAAGTAGAAATTATCAGTTCTGCAGGATCTCACCTAGACAACCTTCTTAACCACACAGTGTTTCTGAACCTGGTGCGGGTCTTAAATCTCCTCCTGAAACACACCGCGCTCGGGGAAGGTGCGAATGGTGAGATAATTGGCGTCGCTGACTGCTGAATGAGTTTTGCATGGCTGAGCATCAGAATTACAGCGGGATCGATCCGAACGCTCTCGTCTGTTCAAGCCGGTGCAGACGTTACAGGCATCCTACAGAGACTTTAAATCGAGGCAAATCTGCACGGCAAAAAGAATTTACACACTCTTAAATAGAGAGCGTCTGTAGGGTCGGTGGATTTACTGAGACCGAGAACGCTTTAGGTTTGATATCCTAATACCACTGATAATGCTGACTGTATATATTAATTGATTGTTTTAATGGAGTTGATGTTATGTTGATGGAGTCGGCGCTTCGCTTTTGTACGCGTAAAAAAACATCGGATAATTAAGGGTTCTTAGGCCTTGAAGAGGGTTCTACTTGGTGCCTTTTTTTGTTTTTTTCTCCCCAGTTTGGTTCTGGCAATTCCCACCTACCCTCTAGCTAACTCTCTCCATCAAAGAACACATACCAAACAGGGAGCGTGAACCAGGAACGCTGCATCGCAGGGAAGTTTAACACACTGCGAGGAAAGCGCTGTCCGCCCTCTTCCGCATACATGAGCTTACAGACATCCATGATTGGTTAGTGTCTCTGTGATTGACATGGCAGAGAGAGAGAGAGAGAGAGTATGCCCCTCCCACCCTGAGAGCACAGACAATTTTGTAGGATAGTCAGAATTCGAACTTTTCTCTTCTGCCACTTGAAATCTACCTACATGGAACCTTTATGGGCGGGACAACAAATAGCGACAGAAACGGCGTGTAATCGCGAAAGAATCGACCTGCGCTTAAATAAAATATCAACACGCCAAGATCAGGATATTCAGATCTGAGCAAAAAAAAAAAACGGCTAAATGAAAATGTTAAAAATCAAACTTAAATAAATGTTATAAAGGTTCACACATTCGAGGCTCTTTTGAGGATCTATCAGTATGTTTATTTTGGTCACGACAAAGATATTTAGATTGAAATAAATGCTACAGTCGCAACGCTATAATATTTAAACCGATAAACCCATTGTTCTTTAACAAAGTAAAACATATAAGCATTGATATAGGTGCACTGTTTTTTTTTGGGGGGGGGGGGGGTGGGGTTTGTAAGGAAACGTTTATTTAACATATAGGGAAGGAGTCTCCAGTGTTAGTGCTTCGTAAACGTCACCGGTAAAGCTGTAGATTTTCCACCATGTTCCGCAACGTTAAACAGAACTATAACTAGATGAAAAACGTACGATATCGTAGTTTATTAAACGACAACATTGTGTGCTTCTGCGGTGTAAGAGGAATAAAACACCTACTGGAATAGCTGTAAAACTTCAGGATGGAGTTTGCATGTTCTCCCCGTGCTACGGGGGTTTCCTCCGGGTACTCCAGTTTCCTCCCCCAGTCCAAAGACATGCATGGTAGGCTGATTGGCGTGTCCAAAGTGTCCGTAGTGTATGAATGGGTGTGTGAGTGTGTATGTGATTGTGCCCTGTGTTGGATTGGCACCCTGTCCAGGGTGTACCCCATCGTTGTGTATTTTTCTATAACACCCTGTGATAAATTAAAAAAAAAAAATGGTTGAACCAAGCACATAAAGTTGTTCAACTTTTTCAATTAAAATGTCCTATTTGAACCTGAAAAGAATATAAAGGGTCAAATGTATTTGTATCTTGCATGAGCAATTATTCAGATTTCGGGTTCCCACTCCCACTCTGGCCAGAGCGCTCGAGCTGAAGCAGATCATTTCACATCCTAAATTCTCGGTGAATATTTTACACTGTCTGCAAAAGAGGAGGAATATAAATTGGAATGTCATTCCACCTCCCAGGCTCTGTGTGTATGTGTGTGAGTGTGTGTGTGTGTGCTCGCTCTGTCACTCACACACTCTATATGGGAGTTGAACATTCAGTGCACTTCAGCAGAAGTAAGAAGAGAACAGAGCGCAGTGTGCGGCTCAGCCTCGGCACGCTGTTTTATTCCCATCCATATTCAGTGCTGTCAGAAAGTGTTGTTGTGGCAACATCAGTGCTCCAAACTTCAAAACTTCCAACTCTGGTGCAAGAGCTCGGAGATGTCAATCGGGGAGGATTCATTTAAACGGAATGTCAGGAAGTCACAGAAAACAACATTTGTTACTGGGAATTTGTAGGGAAGTATAGGCGAAGGAGTGCGAGACAGAGGCTGATGATGATGATGATGATGATAATGATGGGGCAGTATATAGCAAGGAGGGAATTCTTCAATAGAAACCGTGTGTGTGGGGGGGCAGGGAACAGTTTTCACACCCCTTTTGTTGAAATAGTAAATCCAATCAAGTTTTCCAGATAGGTTGGATGGAAAGGTGTTCCTGTCACTCCTGACACACAGAGAAAGAGAATGGAGAAGAATTGACTATTAGCAGCTTGCTTTTAACGAATCCAGTCGCATGTACTCTATACAACACGTCACATATTCTGTCTCTCCCTGACCTCAACCCCACCAAACTCATTTGGGATGAACGGAAACTGGAGCCTCCTCACCCAACATCACCTCCTCGCCCGACCTCAACCTCACTAATGTTCTTGTCGCTGAATGAACACATATCCCCCACAGCCACGCCCCAAAATCTAGTGGAAAGCCTTCCCAGAAGAATGGAGTGCATCATAACAGTAAACGTTGATTAAATCTGGAATGAAAATGTTCAACAAGCACATATGGGTGCGATGGTGAGGTGTCCACAAACATACATTTTGGCCATAGAGTGTATATCAGAACTGAATCATTTTGTACGTTAATCTTACCCTTAGCAAAGACTTCATGTTCATCTGAAAGCAGGTGTTAGTTCTGGTAATAGGATTTAAAAAAACAAACAAAAAAATGTTTTGATCCATATAGAAACCGGCGTGGGGGTGCAAACTTTTGCACTCATCTGTATGTACAGAGAGATATTTCTATCAGCTTTATATAATTGTATCAGCTTTCTGCTCTCGACCTCTACAATGATGCTCGCTTCAGGGCATCTAAAGGGTCATGTAGCAAACATCTCCAGTGGTGTCCACACACTAAGCATGAACTTCAGCTTGTCCTCATTTTGTAGATTTTCAACCTACACACAGAGTTTTTTTTTTGTTTTTTTCCCCGACAGTAGTAAAGGTCTGATACGTGGTATTCGCTCAGATACATCGTGTAGTGGCAGAAAATGCAGACGTCCTGTTTTATTATTTTTTACTCGCAGCTCTAGATGGATGGCGTGAAAATACTTGTAACCTTTTGATAGGAAAGCCCGTGATAATATCGGCGCTGGATTTGGAGCTCCGTCCTTCGCGAGCGCACGAGTATAAATGGTTCAAGCCACAAAGTGAGTGCACTAAAGAAGCTCTGGGCTTTCTCATGTGCAAAATGAACCTGGAATACAGTGGATTATTGATATATTCTATATTATTAATACAGTGGTGCAGCGATTACAATAATGGCCGATACTGGAGAGGATTATATTCAGGTCATGGATGACTTCCACCTTAACGAGTCAGGTTCTTCATTTTTTTTATATAACTAGCCGCTATTGTACTAGAGCCATACAGCTCCTTTTTATTTATGTGGGTGGGGCAAAAATAACAATATTAAACCTCTCTAAATAAAAAAAAAAAAACTACTATAAAGAGCACTAAACTGAACAAAGTCAGTATTTGGTGTGGCAACGCTTTGCCTTAAATATGCCTCAGTCCTCTCAGGTGCATTGTGTGCAGTTCTATGAGAAGATTGGCTGGTAAGATTTCTTTTCAGCGAATCCCTGACAGGCAGCATGAAGGTTTTGTGTGAAAAGTGGTCTATTATATAATAAGTCCATCCATCTTCTATACCACTTATCCACTTCAGGGTCACGGGGAACCTGGAGTCTATCCCAGGAAGCATCAGGCACAAGGCGGGGTACACCCTGGACAGGGTGCCAATCCATCGCAGGGCACACTCACATACACACCCATTCATACGATATGGAGGAAACCGGAGTACCCGGTGGAAACCCTCACAGCACGGGGAGAACATGCAAACTCCGCGCACACACAGGGCCACGGTGGGAACCCCCGACCCTGGAGGTGTGGGGCGAACGTGCTAACCACTAAGCCACCGTGCGCCCTCTTATATAAGTTATTTTCTTTATTGACATACAAATATTTTTCTGTAAATGCCATGGAAGAAATGACTCGAAGCTACTAATACATAATTAAACATTACAAATGTCAGCTGGTTTCATTTCCTGCAGTTCCAGATAGTCCAGATGGATGAATGGACAAATAAGTTCTGATATCTGATTTGACCAGTAAAGGTTTTCTGATGACCAAATGGCAAAAACACAGTTCCCCCCCCCCCCCCCCCCCCAACTGGAATCGTTATCACTGCGGACATTTTGAGAGTCGATATCTGCTTACAGACCTAATACCTGAAAAGTGTCATCGGGGTCCGTCTACCTGCAATCGTCACTTCGTATAATAGCTGCTGTAAGGCCATCGTGGATGACCCCACGATCTCAACCCTCTCGTGGATCTTCACCCTCCTGCCATCTATCAGCACATCCATGCTACCACCAGCATATTTCTGTCGTTTGTATATTTATTGTTCTGAGTATACTGTTGTGGGTATTTATTGTGCTGCACTGTCGTGTATTTGCACTTTATGTAGTCTTTTGTACTGTACTGTATAAAAGTCACCTAAACAAAAATATTTCTGTCGTTTTGGTTAAATATATTTGTTTTCTTAAAGTAGAGATGTACAGTGGATATAAACGGTCTACAGTTGCAATCAAAATGATTCAGCTACCACTGAAAATCGGGTTTATTGTCAAAATGTACAGATTTTCAGCTGTTTGCGATGAACAAATCAATTTATTCAATTGAATGAATCAATTTAAAAAGCGCATCAGCAAAAGCACACCATACCCATGGTGAAGCATGGTGGTGGCAGCATCATGCTTTAGGACCGCTTTTCTGCAGTCCTAAAGACATGAATTCATATGAGAAAATATATATTTGAAGTATATTCCCATTGATATTTTACATTTCTTTAGTACACCTCGGTGACTAGGAACAGGAAATTGTTCAACCACGACTTCCTGTTTCACAGGGGTATAAATATGAGGTAACACACAGGCTAAATTCCCTTCGTCATTCATAACAATGGGTAAGGCCGAGGAATATAGCTGTGAGATGTGATAGATTCATATTTATGGAATGACCACTATTGTCCTGTAGATCTGATCACCCTGTTTACATCCAATCACGAGGCATCGGACCTGAAAACCAAGTGTGTATGGAGTGTGTAACGAGAGCGCGTATTGATAGAGTGTGTGAAATGCGTCGGCAGGTCATTTCCCTCCCGTACAGCAGGCACTCGCTGCACACTCCGAGCTCTGGTGGCAGCTACGGATGCTGCTTCTGCGTTCTGCTGAATAAGGAGCTCTCGCTCACTCCATTATTCCAGGTATTTCACGCCATTTCAATATCGGCCTCCAGAGACGAGCACCTTGTCCCGGCGCCTGGCTGAGATCCTCTCCAAAACCTCTCACGAATTCTCTTTACTCACGCTCTCTGCCTCTGATGAGAGCTTTCCGCCGCCGTAGAGTGTCCGATTTCACAAACACGTTCATATCTATTAGATCCTGATTCATGATCACTGAACATATTGTTGTTGTTTTGTTTTTTCTTAAAGGTATGCTGCAATTACATCGTACTCACCTTTATCAAATTAATTAGTGTTCCAAGCAGAAAAACCGACCGATTTTAAGTACAAAGTCATCAGTTTGCTCCAGCAAATGAAAGCATAGAGCGAATTCACAAAGGAATAAAGCAACTCATCTTAACATATATCTTCAGGTAGGAGCTATAGATCAAAGAGGTCTGAAGCGGCCTGGATCATTAGTCAAGAGACGGAAATAAATGGGAACTGTGTGTGTTTTATTACCTTGTGGAATATGGAGAAATGGAGGCGTGTTTATTCCAAAACATCATCTACTGGAGTATTATTTTGCCTTAGAGTACTGTAGCTCGAAGACAGCACAAGAGGCTCGCAGGTAAAGAACATTGTCTGACACAAATGATCCCAGAGAACTTTTATTTCTTATAAAGCTGATCTACACACATTTTTAATCAGTTTATGTCAAAAGTCCCAAGTTATTCCAAGAGCATATCGGATAACATCTGGATTTGCAGCTGCACCACTGTCAGGGCTGTTGTTATAGAGAATGAATCAAAACCTTTTGCCAAATTAGTGCATTACTACCCACGTCCGTATGCTAGCATGCAATTTCGTACTTAGCATTGTGACTGTGTGTTTGTCTAACTTTTAATCCGCTTAAAATTTGACATATGGGTTGCAATTACACTTTATGAATCCTAACAGAAGCATCAAGTGACGAGGGCATGTTCCAGAAATGTTCCATCTCTCTCTCTCTCTCTCTCTCTCTTTCTCTCTCTCTCTCTTTAGACCACCTGTTTCGAGCAGTTCTGGAGACGTGAGCTTGAAAACAAGCCTAAGTGGTTATAACAGAAGCGAAATCAATCCCCCAATAGTGCATTAGGAGATGCGAATCCCAGGCCTGATTGAGCAATCGGAGGGAATCAGAACTCGCTCAGGCTGACACGGATCAGGTTTGGCACTTCTAATTCAGAGTGTGATTCAGAGCAGGAAATGATGTAATCAAGGCAGCTGCTGTCACCTTTCATTTCCTCGGAGTCTGTCGCTTGATGCCTCGGAGCGTCTGGGACTTACTGAAGTGTTCACAAACATGTTTAAGAGACAGACAGAATCGGGGTCTTTATTTGATCCTGACTTTATTATCAAAGTGTGTATGCAGAGAGTTGAAAGGACCGATGTTCAAAAATCCGTTCACAATCTCTGAAAACTCGAGCGAGGATTCAAACGAGCCGCACGGATCAAAGTTCTGTCAAGCCACAAAGCTTCGAGCCTTCACTGCTCACCGCGGTTGGTCTGTAAGCTTAAACGCAGATTATTATCATCTTAAAGCATTCAGGTCAAGCAGGTCAGGAGATATACAGTAGGTATGGAATAGGTGGAATGACGTGGAGTTGCTGTTCCCACTCACACAAAATTGGTTATTTTCCTATAACAGCACATCCTGAAGCGTGTTATTTTTATTTTTCATTTATTTAATGCTGTCGAACGTCCATGAGACAACTTAGTTCTTGTTCGCACTTACGTTATAGCAGACATAAACAGTCGTTCCTTCAAAAGCCTGCTTTTTTCTCTCTCTCTCTCTCCTGGAATTAATATACGGTACGGAATTAAGTGTGTCAAAAGTATTGTCACGTTACTGAGACATTAGTATCGTGAATAGTAGAAGTCCTCCTGAAGACTCTCTTCAATGATGCACTGACATTGGAGACTCTTTCCATAAACATAACAGCCAATCATTGATGCACCATTGTTTCCAGTGACCAATTACTGATCACCATTGTTCTAAGGAACCAATCGCTGACACCAGTGTTCCCAATGACTAATCATTGATCAACATTGTTTTCAACAACCAATCACTGATCACCATTGTTTCAAATGGCCAATCACTATCACCAGTGTCCCCAATGACCAATGACTGATCACCAGTGTTCCCAATGACTAATCATTGATCACCAGTGTTCCCAACGACCAGTCACTGATCACCACTGTTTCCAATTACCAATCACTGATCACCAGTGTTCCTACAGTCCAATTACTGATCACCAGTGTTCCCAATGACTAATCATTGATCAACATTGTTCCCAACAACTAATCACTGATCACCAGTACTCCTAATGACCGATCACTTATCACCATTGTTTCGAATGACCAATTACTAATCACCATTATTCCCAAAACCAATCACTGATCACCAGTGTTCCCAACGACCAGTCACTTATCACCACTGTTTCCAATTACCAATCACTGATCACCAGTGTTCCTGCAGTCCAATTACTGACCACCAGTGATCACAGTGACTAATCATTGATCAACATTGTTCTCAACAACCAATCACTGATCACCAGTGTTTCAAATGACCAATAACTGATCACCTGTGTTCACACCTTTTTTGCTTTTAGTTTTTCGACCATCAACCATAAATTCACTAATTTGCTTTCAGGAAATATTAAAATCTTCAGCTCTTCTTGTCTATTTTTTGTCCAAACTTCATGACTTAAGTTTGATACTCCGTTCTTTACATGATATTTTCCTATTCATGGGATTCTGGCACGCAGCAGGAGCTTCTATATTATCACCGACATCTTCTATTAATTGCCGTAGCTAAACACAGCGCACACGTCCGCATACATCTCCATTCATTACACTCGTCGTCTGCATACACACGCTCCGAAACAAGTCTCATTAACAATTTCTCTGCTTAAATGGAGACATAATTTAAGATTTTAATACACTTTCACTCCCTGTAGTCTTGTTTATGGAGAGTGTGTACGTGGAGGTGTTCAAGGTGACTCATTAATCATATTCTAAGAATTCAGTCCGTTAACTCTTTTTTAAGATAAATAGATCCGTCCATCCATCTATCCACCGATCCTTCCGTACATTCGGCTATCCACCCACTCAGCTATACTGTACATTCATCTATCAATCCTTTTATCTAACCATTTATCTTTCAGTCCACCCATTCGCCAATCCATCCATCCATTTTTCCATTCCTCTATCTATCTATTCATCCATAAATCATTTAAACTTTATTTTGTCTTATGCACTCTTAGAAGTAAAAAGTGGTTCAATCTAAAACCCTAAATAGATTTGCAGTTTGTTCCTCTGGGGAACCTTTGAAGGTTCTAAAACAGAGTAGTTCCCTTTTAGAAAGGGTTCCAAAAAGAACCCCTTTAGAATGATAAGAACTCTCAGAAACCCCGTTGTACAGGCGATTTACAGATTTAACCGTATTTCTATGGATATCTAATTTGTCTCTTTGTCCACGCATTCTCCAATCCATCCATCCAGCCATCGACAGTGGTGCTTGAAAGTTTGTGAACCCTTTAGAATTTTCTATAGCTCGACGTGAATACGACCTAAAACATAATCTGACTTTCTAAAAGCAGACGAAGAGAACCCAATGAAACAAACGAGGCAAAAATATTATACTTGGTCATTTATTTATTAAGGAAAATGACCCGATATTACATATCTGTGAGTGGCAAAAGTATTTGAACATCTAGGCTTAGCAGTTCATTTGAAGGTGATATCGGAATCCGGGGTTTTCAATCAATGGAATGACGATCAGGTGTGAGTGAGTGAGTGAGAGTCCTGTTTTATTTATAGAACGTTTATTTATAGAATGTTTGTGGGAGTGTCTCATGGCACGAGTTGTTGATGTTCATCAGGCTGGAAACGGTTACAAAACCGTCTCTAAAGAGTTTGGAGTCCACCGATCCATCTGTTCATGCGTCCAGTGATCTATTCCTCAATCCACCCATGCATCCATCCATCTATATATCAATGCACTCGTCCATCATTTGTATATCCGTCCGCCCGTGCATCCATCCATATGTTCATTGTTCAATCCACCCATTCAGCCACTAATCAATCTTTTTTAAACGCACGTAGTCGTGCTGCTGTTCTCGCTCTCACAGTCTCACAGCAATGAGTCTCTATAATGGACAATTCTGCTTGAAGAACATCTGATTACGTTTTGATCCCAGGCAGCGAAAGTAAACCTGTACTGAATGCAAATTATACATAAACCCTCGTATGCGACGGGACCAGATGTTTAGTTCTTCCTGTATTACCACTCAGATCGAGGAAGCAATTTCAGCCCACAGCTTCTGATTATACGTCACATTCTGTATTAAAACATTCGGTTTCATACCAGTGCGCAGACACACGCCGACAAACACGAAGCTTCAGCCAGGAGCCGTGAAGTGCTACCCGTTTAATAAAGCTGATGGACTTCAGCTTTATTCCAGCAGTGCAGGAACCACAGATATGTTTCAGGTCAGTTGAGGGAAGAGGAATTAATAAAGCAAAAGCGGCCCAGAAGCTTGCGAGAGCTTTTTTATTTTTATGTCAGCCCCCTCCTCCTAAATGTGTCGTCTGGATTTAGAGGCAGTAAACATGATTTGTTCGGTCCGAGCCGCGGTAAAGCGTAGCTCCTGCATTTTTCTCCAAGGCGTTGTTCCGCTCGACATTCCAGACGCATAGGCGTGCAGACGAGTGTGGCGTTCGCTCTATAGAAGAGTGAAATCAGACGCATCCGTTCAACACTTTGAACCCGTTCAGCACCCTCTCTCCGTTTCTTTCTCTCTCCTTTTCTCCCCCTCTTTAATTCGTGACACCGCGTCGTTCATGGAAACGTCTGATTAAGTGACAAAACTGTAATCACTTACTGATTACCCTCATCTTTCCTCTTCTTGTTTTTCTCTCGTTATTTTGCAGTTTCCGTCACAGCTCGTTAAAGCTGCCGCCGTGTTAACACGCTGACACAAAATGGCCGCCGTCGTTAATAATTATCATGTAATCCAATGCCTTTTCGTGAACCGGCGTCATTTCTCTCCGATGAAGTGATCAAGTTATGTTGTGTTAAAAAAATAATCGGCTTGCTTTAACATGCCGAGAAGTGCGAAACAAATCAGAAATATGAAAAATAAATAAATAAATAAATAAATCTGAAAACAAAATAACAATATCTTGATTGACAGATGTGTCGTCCAATCAGCGGTAAGTAATCCATTCGCAAAAATTTTTTCCATTTTGTCCTACGTTACATTGTGTTTATAATTTGTTGTTGTTTTTTTTGGGCGGGGATTTGTTTTGCACTACTTGGCCACCGTAGAAATTAGCATGTATCGTATTACTAGCAAACAACAGCGGTCTTGTTTCTTAGCATGTAGTGACTGCTAACCTTGTCACTTGTGGGCGTGGTCTGCCCAAAGCATTTTTGTTGTTGTTGTTGTTTTCATTTTAGGTCTGATGAAAAGCATTAGCAGCTAAAATATACATACATATGTAATTTATACACGCTACTTTTGTTTAAAATGTGCTTGGTTACATCGTGATGCGTCACGCAGTAAATAGGAACTGATTGCTGGTAGGAACTAAAGTCGTGAGTGGGGAATTTTAAGAAATGTCGGACCGCGCACACACCAAACTGATCCGGATAATCATTCTAGCGAACTGTTTGGATTTGTCGCTTTAGCGTGTCATGGCTGATTTGCATACAAATGCTGTCACCTTGGACTGGCACCCTGTCCAGGGTGTACCCCGCCTTGTGCCCGATGCTCCCTGGGATAGGCTCCACGTTCGGCGTGACCCTGAAAAGGAGTAGAAGATGGATGGATGGATGCTGTCACGTTGTCACATGCTGCTATCGCTGTCACACATGTACGTCCAAAATGGCGGTCCCTTGTTGCTATCTTAATGCGCAGCCATGAACACAATGGTGTGTGATTGTTTTATTTATGCTTGTTCAGGAAAAATTGGCGCTAATATCTCATGCTTGAATATTTTTCCAACACAAAATGGGATTTTAAAAAAAAAAAAAAAAAATTTCAACACACACTTATTGTAGACCTCACACTCTGGCATGAACATCTTCCAAACCTTGTTTCAGCCTCGTCTGGTTCATGAACATAGCAGCAGGGGTTTTTCTGCATCTGGAGCGAGTGTGTAGCGCTAAAAGGGTCTACAGGGCTTCATGGTGGTGTGTGTGTCAAACAGAGAGAGAGAGATGCGAGAGAGAGATGCTCAGGGACCCATGGGGGAAAATCAATGGAGGTAAAGTGGGAAAATGAGACAAACAGAGGAGACAAACTGCCATTCAGTATGAGGACAGCAGACGCCTGTGTCTCTCTAGTTAAGGGAGATACGGCTGTGTCTCAAATCGCTTATAGAAATCTAGCACACACTCTGAGTGAAGTAGGAGAGGAGGGACACACTCTGCGCATTTATCGATCTATATCTGTCCGTCTTCATACCTGCTTCAAACGTGATATGATATGATATGTTCTTCCATCCATCATCCATCCATCTTCCGTACCGCTTATCCTAAACAGGGTCACAGGGAGACTGGAGCCTATCCCCGGGGACTCGGGATACGAGGCGGGGGACACCCAGGATAGGGTACCGACCCGTCACAGGGCACAATCACACACACACTCATACACTACGGACAATTCGGAAACGCCAGTCATCCTACAGCGCATGTCTTCGGACTGACGGAGGAAACCCCCGAACTCCACACACACAGGGCGGAGACGGGAATCGAACCCCCAACTCCGGAGGTGCGAGGCAAACGTGCTAACCCTCAAGCCATCTTGATATTGATATATGGTGTGATTTTTTTCACACGTAATATTACATAATATTTTTAATATTTTTGTTTGTTTTCCAAATGAGTCAGTTTTCACATTTTTTTTATACGATTCATTTATTTACACGTATAATTTTTGTTTATATATGACTCATATACTTTCATGTAATTATTTTTCGACATGATTCGTTTATTTTCACCCGTGATTTTTATTTTGTACACAATTAATATATTTTACTATGTGATTTTTTTTTTTTTTTTTTTACAATTCATTTTCCACAATTTTTTTTTTTTTTTTTTTAAACGTAATTTTATTTATTTTTATTTGGGATTTGTTTCTTTTCCAAATGAGTCATTTTTTACAAAGATTTTTTAGACACGATTCTTTTATTTCCCCATGTGATTTTTTTCATACGGATCAATCATTTTGACGTGATTTTTTATTTTTTTTTAAACGCGATTCATTTATTTGCACGTATAATTTTTGTTTATATATGACTCATATACGTTCATGTAATTATTTTTGGACCTGATTCGTTTATTTTCACCCGTGGATTTTTTTGGGTAAACCGTTAATATATTTTTACTAAGTGATTTTTTTACACGTTTAATTTATTTCACGTGATTTATTATTTTATTTATTTATTTATTTTACATACGATTCATTTATTTCACTCGTGATTTTTTTTTTTTTTTTGACACAGTCCGTCTATGTTTATGTCTGATTTTGTTCATACGATGAGTTGTGTTCATTTTTGACATGAATTCATCACATATGACTCGCACAACCACGTGAAGGACCCCTGATCGCACGTGAAACGTAGCCTATATTTTTCCATTCTCCTGTTTAAGGAACCGTTTGCAGAGATCATCGCGTCCTGCGTGTTCGGTGCTGATGCGCGGCGTTTTTAAGCGCGTATCCGACTTGCAGCCCGTGATGGATGATTGATGTTTTATTGAGGTTGTTTGTGAGTTCGGTTCTGACCTCGTTCTCTCCCCTTCTGATATCTCACATCCATCTGCCTGTCTCAGTGTGAGACGGACGATCATGGAACACACTGTACTACTGACAAATTCTCTCTTCCTGTCAGTGCTGGCCTGCTGCACTGCTGTAAATTAGGTGGAGATGTGAAATATTAAGCAGCGTTGCTTACTGCACAGCGGGCAAATTTCACATCCCCGACTGCGGCGGTTTACAGAGAGAGAGGAAACGTTCGGCTGTGTGCACGTGACGAACTGCAGACCCCGGGCAGAGGGTGTGACAGGCAGACGAAAGTGTGTTTTCATCAAAATACAAAATGCAGAATTATTGGCACCCTTGAATGCAACGAGTAAACATTACACACAAACAATAAACTTGTATATGTAAAATATGGCACCCGGTCCAGGGTGTACCCCGCCTTGTGCCCGATGCTCCCTGGGATAGGCTCCAGGTTCCCCGTGACCCTGAAAAGGATAAGCGGTATAGAAGATGGATGGATGTAAAATTATTGGCACCCCTGACATACATTTTCATCCTTAAATAAAAGGCTGTAGATTATGAACTAAAGTGCACAGTGTATAGAAAGTGTGCTTCTTCGTTTTCAATGGATTTCTATTAAGTTTATGAATCGGCCTTTAGGTGTAAAAGCGAACAAATCGCTCAACGTGAGCATTGAAATAAGACTTTATTCAGGTGTCGCGTTTAAACTGACACGTGACCGCTCAGTTCTTTTCGACCGTTTCACTCCGAAATCTCGCCTCACGGGTTCGACTCGACCGCTTCGGACGAGTTTATGATATCTGTTATTATATTATATGATATCCGAATTGATGATAATAATGACGTGATACCTGTTGCTGTGAATCTGGGCGTTGTTGCATTTAAGAGATGAAGTGAAAGGATCTAAAACTAAAAAAATAAATAAAAAAAATAAATAAATAACCGAGCAGATGGCGAGTTCCTGCCTGGGAGGATCTACAAAAGGACCCACACAAATAAATTTTTTTTAAAAACAAGAAAAAAAAAATCAAAAGAAGGGCACAGGGGGAAACATGGGTAAACAATTCAAAGGAAACAAACCTTTTAGGTCAGTGTACACATTGAAAAGCGAGTAAACAGAGCGTAGATATGAGCTCTCTCTCACTCTCTCTCTCTCTCTCTCTCTCACTCTCTCTTTCTCCCTCTCTATCCATTTCCTGTGTGCGTATGCGTGTGTGTATCACTATCTGTAACAGACCAAAAATGGAGCTCGGTGTGAGAGATGACAAACAGCATCTCGTTCTCCTCGCAGCAGCACCAGGGTTATTTGACGAGACTAAATCAGGGGTTCCCAAACTTTTCCAGGGCGAGGCCCCCCCAAATGGCATTAACATTTGACCGAGGCCCCCCTTTTGCAAGGTGTCTTTAAAACACATTAAAAATACAGACTTCTGAATATATCCCCCTTTTTTTTAAATTAATAATTACAATTACATCTTACCCCCTGGCGGCCCCTAAAGGGGGCCGCAGCCCCCACTCAGAAAACCACTGGACTAAATGACATCACGGTTGTGAAATGCTACGATTTGATAGCATTCAGGGATAATAAGGCAGTGTATTTGTGTGCAACCTCTCAGAATTAAACAATTCGACATCTTATATCTGTGCATCCTTTCAAGACCTTGAACTTCCACACGGTGGTAATTGGCGCCATTAAAATCATTAATGTGAAGCACTGCACACGGAACGGCTTTTAATGGAAAACACGTAACACTCAATCAGCCGTGGAGAGGACGTGCAATTTGGCACACTCGTCTCTGAAGTCGAGTGGGTTCCTGTCGGATCTGCGCTACACACGTCTAGTAGCTACGCTTCGTGCTGCAAGGGGCCGTTATGTTCGCATTTTTTTAAAAATAATGAGCGTAAATCCATTCGGTCAGATTTCATTTAAACGCACGGCGTATAGCAGAATTCAGCTGATCCTCTGACCCGGCTAGTCGTGTTGACTGTCGATCTAAATCGCGATTTTTTTTTTTTTTGAAAGATCTTCCCAAACAAACAAAGTTTTGAACTCCGAGCCAAGCTATCTCTAGCGATCGTAGATTAATACCGTTAGCAAAAATGAGGTCGTTGGTGCCAAAGCGAGATCGTGTTAGCATTGTGCTCCTCGCAGATTTCCCGATGCTAACGTTTGGTTTTTTGTTCTCTGCCTCGCCAAGTTTGCACGATCGTTTGACCCTTGCTGGCCAATGGTTATAGATTTCTGACTAACCCTGTGGATAGGTCTGCCTAGCTCTCGTCTAATAAAGCTCTTATCTGCACCGTCCTAACCTACGTTACGTGATTTACGTGACAGTAGCAGAATCAGCGGTAGCGTCAAAAAGCTAATCGCTGCCTAAGAAACGACGTTGTATGACATGGCGTGGAAGCCTGAGGTTTGCACCCCTGCAGTTTACAGACACCGGACTTCCATTAAGCCTGAATGAGAACTGTTTTGCCAAATGAAACATATTCTCACGAAGAGCACAGCTTTGGCTTTTTAAGACAAATTGAAATTTAAAAAAAAAAAAAGGTACCGAAATGCAGCGTCCCAATCCGCAGCATGCTTAAAATTCTCTTACAGGTTTCAAAGTCCGTAATTAAAGCAATAAAAACTTAATTCTTCTGTCAGTCTGATTTGCATGGCTATTGACGACTCTTTTGATCCTGTTAAATCAACTCCACACGGCTGTGAGAACTCGACACAAAGGATTTCTGTCAAAGCAGATCGTTCCTGGCGTTCTCTCTCTCCCTCTCTCAGAATTCAGCTGCACTCTGCAACCATTTCATTTTTAGTCCTTCAGTACTTATTGTGTTGGGTTTGTGACTCGGTTCTAGAGAAGGAGGCGTGGCCTCTCTGTCTGTTGGTCTCATCGAAGGAGGCGTGGCCTCTCTGTCTGTTGGTCTCATCGAAGGAGGCATTGCCTCTCTGTCTGTTGGTCTCAGTGAAGGAGGTGTGGCCTCTCTGTCTGTTGGTCTCAGTGAAGGAGGCGTGGCCTCTCTGTCTGTTAGTCTCAGTGAAGGAGGCATTGCCTCTCTGTCTGTTAGTCTCAGTGAAGGAGGTGTGGCCTCTCTGTCTGTTAGTCTCAGTGAAGGAGGTGTGGCCTCTCTGTTTGTTAGTCTCAGTGAAGGAGGTGTGGCCTCTCTGTCTGTTAGTCTTAGTGAATGAGGTGTGGCCTCTGTGTCTGTTAGTCTCAGTGAAGGAGGTGTGGCCTCTCTGTCTGTTAGTCTCAGTGAAGGAGGTGTGGCCTCTCTGTTTGTTAGTCTCAGTGAAGGAGGTGTGGCCTCTCTGTCTGTTAGTCTTAGTGAATGAGGTGTGGCCTCTCTGTCTGTTAGTCTCAGTGAAGGAGGTGTGGCCTTTGTGTCTGTTAGTCTTAGTGAATGAGGTGTGGCCTCTGTGTCTGTTAGTCTCAGTGAAGGAGGTGTGGCTTCTGTGTCTGTTAGTCTCCGTGAAAGACGTGTGGCCTCTGTGTCTGTTAGTCTCAGTGAAAGAGGTGTGGCCTTTGTGTCTGTTAGTCTCAGGGAAGGAGGTGTGGTCTCTGTGTATGTTAGTCTCAGTGAAAGAGGTGTGGCCTCTCTGTCTGTTAGTCTCAGTGAAGGAGGTGTGGCCTTTGTGTCTGTTAGTCTCAGGGAAGGAGGTGTGGCCTCTGTGTATGTCAGTCTCAGTGAAAGAGGTGTGGCCTCTCTGTATGTCAGTCTCAGTGAAGGAGGTGTGGCCTCTCTGTCTGTTAGTCTCAGTGAAGGAGGTGTGGCCTCTCTGTCTGTTAGTCTCAGTGAAGGAGGTGTGGCTTCTGTCTGTTAATCTCAGTGAAGGAGGTGTGGCCTCTGTGTTTGTTAGTCTCAGTGAAGGAGGTGTGGCCTCTGTGTCTATTAGTCTCAGTGAAGGAGATGTGGCCTCTGTCTGTTGATCTCAGTGAAGGAGGTGTGGCCTCTGTGTCTGTTAATCTCAGTGAAGGAGGTGTGGCCTCTGTCTGTTAATCTCAGTGAAGGAGGTGTGGCCTCTGTGCCTGTTAGTCTCAGTGAAGGAGGTGTGGCCTCTGTGTATGTCAGTCTCAGTGAAAGAGGTGTGGCCTCCCATTACTTAAAATTAATACTTTGTTCAAAATTAATTTTGCACAAAACTAAATCACAGAATAATGCACTGTTTTATATTTGTCTTGTTTTTACTCATAGGTTAATATAAATATATTTGATACATTAGGATGCTGATTCCATATATCTCTGAAGAAGATTTCACACTCCTGGAGGAGAACTTATGAAGAGAACATGTGCACTCTGAGCATTTAATTTCTTTCATATACAGATATATCAGGTCTTTACGCAGTGACAGTCCATTTCTCTGTGAAAAAGATTCATTCCTATTTCCCGTTCTTTATTCTCCGAAGACCTATTTAAGGAAGGTTTTCTGTCAGGAGATATTTATATTAAAATTCCCTTTGGATCTCTGCCCTACATGTGCTACACAAATCCTCTTCAGCAGAGCAGTCCACGTAAATCTGTCTAAAGATATGTACTTTTAGTAACACACTCGGTGTTCAGCGCGCGCTCACACTCGTACACACTGCCTTTATCTGTGTTCTGCCTCCAGACGCGACTTCCTGCTGCCTCAGGTGAAAGAGTGAAGGAATGACAGGATGGAGAGAGAGAGGGACACTCACTTCAAGAGGCTTTTGGACACTGATAAAGAATCTGACCCGAGTGACACACACACACAGCTGTAAGGCCACACACACACACACACACACACACACACACACACATTGCTACAGCAGGGGAAAATGTTACACGCTGACATTTCTTTGTAATCAAAGGAATAGAAAGATTGCAGCAGCGGGTCACATATGTAACGAATCAGTCCGAGACAATCATAAAATCTAAAAACTTATTCGGAAAACTGATTATTTACCCAGAAAAATATGTTTTGGCCAAATAAGTATGTTACACAAGATGTCAAACTTTGGAACACACTACCACTAAATATATTTCGTATAAATGAGACTTTATGTTATGTATTAATAATTATTTCAAATTATAATCTTTTTTAACTTTTTTATTTAAAAAAAATTTAAAACTTCAATTATACCAATGATTATATATATATATATATATATATATATATATATATATATATATATATATATATATATATATATATATATATACTGTATGTTTATGTATGTAATATATAACCTTTTGCTATATTAAAAAAAATAACACTAGTAGTATTCCAGTTCTGTCAGAGATGAATGACAGCGAAATGTGAATTTTATAATTTAAAAAATAATAATGATTTGAAAAGTTTGACCATGTGATTGTGGTAATTCTGACTAACGTTTCAGTTAGCATTCGCTTAAACATTAGCATAGATGTGTCACCTTAAATTTTGTTTAAGTAGCGTTCGACAAAAAAAAAGTAGATATGAGATTAAAGAAAAAAAAATCCCACGTGTAAATGAAGACATACGGTATATACGACATGTGACGATGTGTGAAACGTCCTGTAACTAAAAGCCACATTTTATTTGATTGTTCACACATGGAGTTTGGGAAAGTTAAGCTCGGCAAATTCCCCGAATTGTTCATAAAATACAAGATCCCTCACAACTTTGTTGTTAAAAATCCAGTGTGCTGTGTGTGCTGGTTGACTGACTGGCGTTTTCATAGAGCCGATAACTGACGCGAACCGAATTTCCAACAATCCCGAGTGTTCGAGTTTCCGATGGATGTTTAATGGGGACACACGTTGTCCTAGAGAGAACTTTTAAGGCTTCTCTAAGCTTTTCCAGCTTGAAATGAGTAAAAATATCTATAAATACACTCACTAATGTGTTTTTAGGATGATTTCAAAACGGTAAAAAAATAAAAAAATAAAACATGGACACAAAGTTACCTGTACTTAAGATTCTTTCATTTGCTAAGATTGTATTTTCTGCAACTATACCACTTTAGGAACCTGAAAACTAGACTGTTCGACAGCACATAAACGAATGGCTCAGGCTAGAACCAGGAGGGTGTTGGGAAACCAGAAAGAAAGAAAACCTAAGATTTAGCCGTTAACCAGATGCATAGAATACTGGAGAACTAGACAGCTGGGAAAACTAGGAACCGGAACGACATATCAAGACTTCCTGTAAAACAGGAAGTAGCAACTGTATGGACGTAAACAGGAGACGTCTATGGACAACTTGTCGCTTTCCTTTTTTTTTTTTTTTTTTAAATGAATTAATTAATCCAAAACACTGGTATCTTTCCATTCCAAACAAAAATCACTGAACAAAAACGGACCAATCTGAGTGCAATCCAGAATACCGCCATCTCCTTTATTTTTGAGAAGTAAACTTTTAGTATATATAAGTATAGAATATAAGGCATTGTGTTTAAACAGTCAATAGCAGGTTCAGCACTGACCAGGCGAAACCTTTGGATAATTATTCTAAAATGAAAACGCACAGACTGGATTCTTTGGCTTTGTACACGGTAATGAATGTAATTATAGCACCAAGGAGGAGCGGATCCTCTCACTCTGAAACGTTTCGTGAATATAATATCACTCAGAGCCTGAAATGCAGGTGTAGTATAATTACAATGCAGCTGCTAGGTTCAAAATAATCATCTCTGAGGTGCTCTTATGTTGCTAAACTGTATCCACTGATATTACATTTACAAATATCAAATAAATAAGTTGTTGTGTGATGCTTTGTAATGTTTTCTTCCCTTGTTTTTTCTTAGCATGTGATGTATCTGTTTGTGCATGTATAAGATCTGCAAAGTTACAAAGCTCATAGACTCCCACAAAGGGAATTTATCCAATCTAACAGAGAACACTGCACCAGACCTGCCTAAAACACCTCGATCCAAGTCCGGATATTACTTCAAGAAACGTCTACGTCACTATTTGAACTATTAGCATAATCCCGCCCACAGGCAGGCACGAAGAAAGAAGGCGTGGCTTCAGTGAATTGTTCGATGTCGTGGTGATAACCGTGTGTAAGGAGGGGCTTCGGAGAAACCGGAACTCAATCGGAGCATTTCAGGCAGACTGGGAATAGAGGTACTGCAATAATAAAGTAAAGTATGTGAATAATAATGTGTTCTATAAGCATCAAAGCACGTGAACGCATCCTATTTCACCCAGTAAACAAAATAACGAACTTTTTACAAAAAACGTTTCAAACGCATCACGTGACCTCTTTAATCGAATCTATAAAAAGCACATTCGCCCGTACGAAATATCCCACAAGTCACGTGCTCAAGACCCACTCGTATCATCTCAAGCGAAGAAAAGTCTCTCGTTCTTTTTATTTATTTATTTATTTATTTATTTATTTATTTTTATTTTCAATGATCTTGACTGATGAGATCACTTTAAAAGTCCGACCTTGTTATGGAAATGAACGCAGGCTCGATAATTCATATTTGAACGTTAAAAAAAAATAATAAATAAAAAACAACGATATTTAAAGCCCTCGGTCTGCTTTTTTTTAAGCAACTGCTTTCAAAATAAACCTCCAAAACATACTTATATAGTTATAAATCTGCTTTCTTAAAGAACTACTACTTCGACATGACTCGTCTACAGAATCAAGAATCTATCGTTTCATAGGACCTTCTGAACCATGGATGATTACACGAAACATGCTCCTTCACTCCCACAGTGTCTGACCTTTCCATATCAGAGCCTTGGACATTTTTCTATTAGCTTGGAGATCAGGCTGCTTCCCCGCTCTCTCGCTGTGTCTCATCGATATTCCTAACAATAGCTTTGTGTGTGACAGAGATGAATCCGAGCTCTCCTCTCGAACCCTTTACTCCAAGTTCATCTGAAGCATAAAGGAAAATGTTACTGTCGATGTAACGCACACGGAGCACACGTGATGTTCATATTCTCTGATTTATCAACACCGATAAGTTGTAGATACTTGATAATATTACGTTCGTCTGGACGGGTGATGCATTTGTCATCCAAGCTAATAAAAGCTGCTGATGAATGCGTTTGATGTGGACAGGTACAGTGGATAGAAAAAGTCTACACACCCCTGTTAAAATGGCACCATGTCAGGACTTTTCCCGCCCTCAGTGTGAAATTACAACGTATAAAAAAAAAAAAAAAATGACGTGAAAAAACAATCAAAAAAATATTAGGACAAATAGGTGGGGGTGGGGGTGGGGGCGGTGGGGGGGAGTTGGGTGGAGGCGTTACAATACCCTTGTTGAATAAGCATGCACATCCTTTTATAATTGGGGACGTGGCCCTGTTCAGAACGAACCGATCACATTCAATCTCGTGTTTAAAAGTAATCATTATACAGCTGTCAATCAAGGAAATTATTCTGATTAACCCCAAATAAAGACCAGCCGTTTCTGTTGGATTTTCTTCACATCTTCTTGGTTTCATCTGACAGCTGAAGCCATGGTCCGCAAAGAGCTTACAAACAGGATGTCCCTCCAAAACAAGACAAGACAAAAACGTACCAGGGAGGCTGCCAAGAGACGCGCAACATCGCAAACGTATGCAACGTTTTACTAATAAACTGTGAAGCTCTGAATGGATTTGCACTTCTAATCTTTTTTTGTTTTGTTTCCTCTGCCATTAAACAACAGTGACATGACTCAGTGACTTTGACCATGGCGTGGTTGTTGATGCCAGACAGGCTGGTTTGAGTATTTCAGGACGTTCTGAAGTTCGGAAAAAGAGCAGGTGATGGGACGTTACCTGAAACGCTCGAGACTCTCGCATACGTACGATTTTATGCCGCATGATCGCTGATTGATTTTGAATTGCATGAATGCCCAGGGTGTTCCTATTAAAGTGGCCGGCGAGCGTATCTGCATAAATTCACGCGTGATGGACGTATTAATAAGAGGAATCTGTATATCTGCATTTCCTCCAGATGCCTCCATCTGCTTTTAAATCAATCACACACTCGTTTAACCCTCAGACACGTCGCGCTTATGGTAATGGCTGTGAATATGATTATGGTTATGGTTATTGTAATATTTTATTGAACCCCAAAAGGGAAGATTAGACTGCCTCTTTGTGAGCGAAGGAGAAAAAAAAAATAGAGACTTAAAGAAAATTCCGATACATAGAATTAAAATAGACCGTTCTGTAAAATATAATGGTGTTGTAAATATTACAGCATCACTCTAACGGCTATTCCAGAGTTCTAGTGTGTGCAATCATATAATCTCCTGATAAAGTGCTGCTGGTCTCCATCCAGATTCCTTCTGCATGTGTGTGTGTGTGTGTGTGTGTGTGTGTGTGTGTCCTCCTGTTCTAGTCCAGATGAAGTGTTTGGGCTCCTTGAGGAGTGTGATGGCCATCAGCATGCATTGTGAATCACCACAGTCTCCTCTGAGTGCTGAGGAAATAGAAACAGCCGAACAGGGAGAATGAAAGCAGTGTCTGGCTTTATGTTTGAGTGTTAATTTGTTGGTTGTTTTTGTATTTTCGTCATTCTTGTGCGGTTGCATCTCACTCTGATGTCGCAGGGGGACATTATTCTTGCTAGAGCAGTTGCACTGATGTTTAATATTTTTAAAAATCAACGACCTCAGACATAAGTGATAATAGTCAGGTTTCGATGTTAGCTCAAAAACATTTTTCACTAAACATAAACATTTTCCAGTGATGTTCAACATGCTATTAATGAGAAATGGAGCGTAGAAGTAGTGGAGACGTTGCTGCAAATGCTGGACTCCAATCCGCAGAATGCAATGCGGCTATACGACGTGGTTAAGAGACTCGTCTCGACTGGATACCGATCTACGAGATGACGAGTGCGATGGGGTTAATATTGGTGTTAGCATGAAAGCTGGACAGAGATCTGGACAGACTAAAGGAACAAAACACCGCTGCATCACTCTCTTTAGGTTGAGATGACGTGATGGATAAATCCCACTGCAACATTATCAGCAAATTGCCAAATCCATATCAGCCTGCAGTTCTGGTGTCCTGGTGTCCCACTGATGCTAAGTAGGGTAGCGCCTGGACAGTACTGGATGGGAGACCTTCTGGGGAAAACTAAGGTTGTTGCTGGAAGTGGTATTATTAGCGAGGCCAGCAGGGGGCGCTCACTCTGTAGTCTATGTGGGGCCTAATGCCCCAGTATAGTGACACTATAATGTAAAAACAGCACTGTTTAATGAGACATTAAACTGAGGTCCTGATTCTCTGTGGTCATTAAAAACCCCGGGACACTTCTGGTAAAGAGGAGGGGTATGACCAAATTCCCACATTGGTCCTTATCTATCATGGCCCCCTAATAATCCTCATCCCTGAATTGGCTACATCCTCCTCTCCTCTCCAGTAATAGCTGGTGTGTGGTGGGCGTTCTGGCGCGCTACGGCTGCCGTCGCATCATCCAGATGGATGCTACACACTGGTGGTGGTTGAGGAGATTTCCCCATACATTGTAAAGCGCTTTATAAATGTAACTGTAACTAACAAACCAAATGAAACCCTGAATTTCATTACAGAATAAATCTTTAGATGCAGTAACTGATCACATGCTACTGATCAGAGCCCATCCATTTTGATGCACCATGGAAGATCACAGAAGATCAGAATGTTGAGTATTGGCTTTAAATGTTTCCCTCTGGCCAGAGCTCTGGAACAAGGCTGGGAGCTTTAGGTGTTTTCGGGGGATCACCTGTGAACCCTCAGGGCACACACCAAGGGCCTGAAGCCACAATTAATGATTATAACATAGCTAGCAGCTAACAGCACCGGTTTAACGGTTTAAAAAGTGTATGTGTGTGCGTCCAAAAAACAGAGCAACTACGAAAACATGTTTTTACTTCATGAGTTCTGAAAACTCTGTATATAAAATTCTTTATATTTGATCATGCGTCACAAATATACATTCAGATTGCAAAGACATACTGTATCCAGTCAATATCAGACGTCTACAGTGAGGGAAAGAAGTATTTGATCCCCTGCTGATTTTGTACGTTTGCCCACTGACAAAGAAATGATCAGTCTATAATTTTAATGGTAGATTTATTTGAACAGTGAGAGACAGAATAACGACAAGAACATCAGAAAAACGCATGTCAAAAATGTTATAAATTGATTTGCATTTTAATGAGGGAAATAAGTATTTGACCCCCTCTCAATCAGAAAGATTTCTGGCTCCCAGGTGTCTTTTATACAGGTAACGAGCTGAGATTAGGAGCACACTCTTAAAGGGAGTGCTCCTAATCTCAGCTTGTTACCTGTATAAAAGACACCTGTCCACAGAAGCAATCAATCAATCAGATTCCAAAGACCAAAGAGCTCTCCAAGGATGTCAGGGACAAGATTGTAGACCTACACAAGTCTGGAATGGGCTACAAGACCATTGCCAAGCAGCTTGGTGAGAAGGTGACAACAGTTGGTGCGATTATTCGCAAATGGAAGAAACACAAAAGAACTGTCAATCTCCCTCGGCCTGGGGCTACATGCAAGATCTCACCTCGTGGAGTTGCAATGATCATGAGAACAGTGAGGAATCAGCCCAGAACTACACGGGAGGATCTTGTCAATGATCTCAAGGCAGCTGGGACCATAGTCACCAAGAAAACAATTGGTAACACACTACGCCGTGAAGGACTGAAATCCTGCAGCGCCCGCAAGGTCCGCTGCTCAAGAAAACACATATACATGCCCGTCTGAAGACTGCCAATGAACATCTGAATGATTCAGAGGACAACTGGGTGAAAGTGTTGTGGTCAGATGAGACCAAAATGGAGCTCTTTGGCATCAACTCAACTCGCCGTGTTTGGAGGAGGAGGGATGCTGCCTATGACCCCAAGAACACCATCCCCACCGTCAAACATGGAGGTGGAAACATTATGATTTGGGGGTGTTTTTCTGCTAAGGGGACAGGACAATTTCACCGCATCAAAGGGACGATGGACGGGGCCATGTACCGTCAAATCTTGGGTGAGAACCTCCTTCCCTCAGCCAGGGCATTGAAAATGGGTCGTGGATGGGTATTCCAGCATGACAATGACCCAAAACACACGGCCAAGGCAACAAAGGAGTGGTTCAAGAAGAAGCACATTAAGGTCCTGGAGTGGCCTAGCCAGTCTCAAGACCTTAATCCCATAGAAAATCTGTGGAGGGAGCTGAAGGTTCGAGTTGCCAAACGTCAGCCTCGAAACCTTAATGACTTGGAGAAGATCTGCAAAGAGGAGTGGGACAAAATCCCTCCTGAGATGTGTGCAAACCTGGTGGCCAACTACAAGAAACGTCTGACCTCTGTGATTGCCAACAAGAATTTTGCCACCAAGTACTAAGTCATGTTTTGCAGAGGGGTCAAAACATATTTCCCTCATTAAAATGCAAATCAATTTATAACATTTTTGACATGCGTTTTTCTGGATTTTTTTTTTGTTGTTATTCTGTCTCTCACTGTTCAAATAAATCTACCATTAAAATTATAGAATGATCATTTCTTTATCAGTGGGCAAACGTACAAAATCAGCAGGGGATCAGATACTTTTTTCCCTCACTGTATACATTTGGTACTATTTGGAACCGAACAAATACGCTTTAAAGATCCAGCTCTTTTCCTGTACACTTCCTTTTGTGTCGTCCTTACAGTATATTCCGAATGTCTTTGTATCGGAAGCAACGAAGGGGCAAAACGTGTCTCTTAACGTGATGCTACCACCACCGTGCTTCACAGAGAGGATGGTGTTCTCAGGGTGATGTTGAGCTTCCCACCAAACATAATGCTTTGTGCCGAGGCCAAAAAGTTCACGTTTGGTCTCATCAGAACATTTTTCTACATGTTTGAGTCTCAAGTATGTATTTTGTCCAATCTCCAAACACGCTTGCAACTCCGTAAAGCACGGCTTTGCGAAATACCGAGGTCGTCTGGCGAATATCTATTCCCAGCCTTGTCTAGCCTCTTGGTTGCTTCTATGACTAATCCCCTTCTTTACCAGCTCATTCAAATTTGGGAGACAGCATTGTCTAGACAGGGTCCCAAATGATTCATATGCTTTCCATTTTTAAGTAATGGGGATTTTTTTTTTTTTTCATAACTAAACCATCATACCTTTCCAGACCTGTCCTGGACTTGTTTATAATGCTGTGTGTTTGGGTTTAACTAGCCGCACTAGAAATAATTTAGGGGTTTCACAGCAACAGGGATGATTACTTTTTGTTTGTACATGATTTTGCACACTGTATTGAGTTTTCCTCCTGTTTTAATTTTATGGGCTATTTTGTGTATATAAAATTTTAATCCCAGTCCATTTCAGCTCCATTACAAAATGTAGTTCAAGGTTGGAATGGTGAATACTTATGCATGACACTGTATATTCATTTGTGAGTACACCTTATTTGAAATGATGTTTTCTGTTCCCGATTAAACCCCTCTATACACAAACCAGCACTAGTCTTTAATCGTTCAGGTTACAGATTCTTTAAGTACTTTTTATATCTGTGTACTTTTAGCTGTTTGGTACGTTGCTCTCTTTTGTAAGAGCATCTGTGCGATGACTTCATTTAAATGTAAACGTACATACAGTATGGCCTACAGATTTAAAAGCCCTTTGCTTGCACAGCTGATGAAGCACTTTTATTCAAAACGTCCTGCTATTCTGGAGACGAAACAAAAGCTCCTTGAATATAATGACTAAAGATGTCTTGCCATATGGGATGGGTTTGTTTGGGGGTTTTTTTGGGGGGAGGGGATGTTTGTTTGTGTTTTTTTCTATTCGGAATGATTGATGCAAGTTTTCCATGTGGCTCTCCAATGCTGATCCTTTCTTCACTGGAGGAATGTGAGCTGATTTCAGTGCTTTGCTTTAATACCCATTTTATCCTCGTTAATTAGCGAGTTATTGACTAAGATGTGCGGCAGGAAGACACTGAAATATGCAGTGAAGGACTAACACCTCCATTTGACTGGTTCTAACAAATGACAAACATTCATATTCATTTTCAATGGAGAGGACGCACCGATTCTGCAAACGTGGACTTAATTGAAGCCTCGAACGTATAAAACACTTCTGCAAGAGACCTAATGTGGACATTGTCGATCCTAGCTATGATAATACATCCCTACTTTACTAGCTTGTACTTTGCTAGCATAAGTACTGTGTATCTTTGCAAATTTAACTTTAACTTCCAATGCATTGACTTGTGGAAAGCTGATCCTTATGGGAAAATACGATTCCCATGTGAAAAAACGTAAAAATGTCGGAGACGCTAAGAACCACGTGTGTAAATCTCACGTGAATTTTCTGTAAGAGGAAGGCTTTCCTATGTCATGTAACTTACAGTTATAGTCGCTTTACCACTGACACTGGAGACTAGAGACCGATATTGATTTTTTTTTTTTTGCAACCGATACCGATACTGATACCGATTATTTGCATGTTTGCATTTGCATGTATGTGCCCGGTAACCGATATGCAGAACTGATATTTATTCGTTGTTTTACTTCTGTTTTTGACACAATGATAACGACACCACTGAGCTGAACAAACCGTTTTATTTCTAACAATTTTGTCAATTTCACTTCTCCCTTGTATACAAAACAAAACAACTCTTATTTATACACCAATAAATAGAGGAGTCTGAAGAGTGCAAAAAAGTTTAAAAACAAGTGCACTGTTACTAGCATGTCTTTTTTTTTAAATAAAAGCTTTGATGAGGTAAACAAGCAGGTAAAACAAATAAAGCATATAAAAAAATGTAAAAATTAAAAAAAACAGATGCAGTGCTGCAATGGCGGTCCTTCCCGCAATTCTTAAAACGCCCATAAGATGGCACCATTTATCGGTGGATCCGATATTACAAAACCGATATCCGATAATGGAAAAATGCTTAAATATCAGGAAAAATATCAGTAAAACCGATTATCGGTCGATCTCTACTGGAGACTCTTTCCATAAATGTTAAACACAACGTCTCCTCACAGAAAACTGAACCATATTACATCGATTGCACGTATTTTTAATCCGTTCATGTGGAGTGTATTTAATACAAGTCTCAGTGAAGGAGCTGTTACTATAGAAATGTAAAAAAAAAAAAAAAGAGCTGTTTTTATAGAGAATTAATCAATTAAACATCAACATCTGACCAATCAGAATCCAGAATTCAGCAGTGTTGTAGAAGAGATCAATGTATGCGGTAAAAAGGTCATGGTCATGGTCAGTGTTCAATTTGGCTCGTGTTTTTCCTCAGCTCAAGCTTTGAGCACTGTGGTTTGGGAAAGCCAGACTGCTCGAATGGTTTGGATTAATTACGTAAATGTGCACATATGTTGATTGATGATGTTGCAATTTAAATAAACCAGGGGAAAAAGTTGTTCAGTCTAATGAAGGCAGCAGCCTGGAACATGGAGGTGCTGTAATTAAAAAGCTATTTTTCCTCCATGCTAATGTTTTTGCATTGTCCATTCTCAAGGACTGTGTTAGCGAGTTTACGTGTTTTTGAATAAGTGAGGTTATTTCAGGTCGTTCTTGTGAAGGATGGATTCTTGAGCAAAACTCGTGATTCAGACCGCCTCAGTGCAGGGCTGGAATTTGACTCGGTTTTGCGTTTCAATTTGAACCCGTTCAGATACTTCATCTGTCTTAACATCCATCTTCTTTTCATTTGAATGCCTGAGGTGAACGAATCCATCAATCGTGACACAACAGTGTGATGGTATTCGTGTTGCAGTTACGTTTCCGGTTATTTCGTTCCTTTTCTTGTGATTGTCAGGAAGTTGGGGTCAGAGTGCAGGGTCAGCCATGATACAGCGCCCCCTGGAGCAGAGAGGGTTAAGGGCCTTGCTCAAGGGCCCAACAGTGGCAGCTTGGCAGTGCTGGGGCTTGAACTCGAAACCTTCCGATCAGTAACCCAGAGCCTTAACCGCCATGACCCGGATGGTACAGTAATACCTCTCCGGTGAGTTATATCGTTATTTACAAGCCAGGAGAAGGTTCTTCAAATGACTGAGTATGATGCATTGTTCTTTAATAAATAAATAAATAAAACTCAAATCATTGGCAAATTGCCGTGGTATAATGTGTGTAATAATCCCAGGAATCACTTTGGGACTGTTATAATGCCTCTGATTCTTTTCTGAACTGTGTTACGACTAATGGACTTGGTGGCCTTGTCAATGTAGTCATGACAGGTGATGTAGTATTCATAAACACACACTCCAAAGCTCTGAAGCGTTCATGCATCAGACAGCCAGGCGCAAATCATGAGTTATTCCCATGAGCCTCTCTGCTGTAATTCCCCAGAGACAAACTGAGTCCCAATGAGAGAAGCATTTACACAGCACGCTGAATATTTCTGTCCTCTAATTAAAAAATGTTGATCCATTATACAGCGGTAATCATTCACGAAACTAAATTTACCCAAAGCATCATTTTAGGTTTTAAGACAGTACAATTCGTTTTAAGAAACGTGACGAATAAATGACAGAAACTGTAATTAATCCAATCACATAAAGTTTACGCTCGTACAATTACAACATCTGCGAGGCTTGAATTAAAAAGTCTGAATTTACACTGGACAAATGAAAATCCTTAAAATTCTTAAAGTCTCATTTAGGCTACAAACATTCTCGATCTAGTGCCTTTTTATTTATGCGTTTATTTTATCATCTGTTTTCGATATCATATCATACACGTTTGATGACAGTGATATTAAAGTGCACCTATTATGTTTTTTTCCTCATGTAGTGTGTTTTATATAGAGAGCTGTTCGTGAATGTAAAAAGTCTGCAAAGCTTCAAAAATCAAAGCGCACGACAAACGGAGTTATCGACTCCCAAAAGAAGGAATCGATTCTGAACAGCTGAAACGACTCGTCAGTGAATCCAGACTTTACTTCCTGTACAAACCTACGTAGGTTCGTAACAAAAAGCCCCGCCTCTCGTCTTCATCACCTGCTCGCTGACAGCGTTAGTGCAATCAAAACAGACTGGGACATCTGACCAATCAGAGCAGAGTTTAGAACGAATCATTTAACGAGTCGTTTGTGACACTGGGGGAAAAAAGGTAACGCTGCAGTTTAAATGATGAGCACGTTAACGTGTTTTTTGACCTCGGATGCGTGTAAATCTATCGTATGGGAGCTTTAAAACAAAATTAGGCACGTTTATAAACGATGACGTACAGTATAAGAACGAGCGTATGAATATAAACCTGCATTATTGTCAGAACTGCTGTTAGAAAAAATGAATCAACCACCTTCTGAACAATCAGGACCTCGAATTGAAGCCCCAGGTACACGCAAGAGATGGAAGGAATCGGATGGGAAATAATCACTGGGCATATTTTAACTCTCTTTCATGTCCAATCTAAAAATTAAAAAAAAACTTGGTCCTGTTTTTTTTTTTTTTTCGTTTTGTTTTGTTTTGTTTTTTTAAATCTTCATCAAGAATTGGCCTATGACGATATAAATATGCAAACCCAGTGTGTCTTTGTTCCTTAATCATTTCCACACCGCTGCTGATGATGTAGCGTTCGAAAATGTTCTCCGATCTAAGTGTTCAGCTTTGTGGATTTTTTTTTTTTTTTTTTTTAAACAAACAAACCAACAATGCAATGACAATACCAATACTTTCATATTACCATCATAAAGTAGTAGCGATATGTGTCATGCTGTTCAGTCCTAATTAAACACCTGCTGCTTTTAATTCACACTCCAGAAGCAGATTAGAGATGATGGAGAAGAGCTGCTCTGATTGCTTCCCTGATTGATCATCCATGCTCATTACATAATAAACAGATGAACAAATAAAGAGCAAATTAGTTCGCCGAGAACGGCTTCTACAACTTCTATAATCCGGATTCTTAAATACTTCTGTACTGCATATCGTCCTGTTTTCCTTCTCCGAGTCAGCTACAAGGGCCTTCGTGATGACAAATCGCGTTAGAAAGCAGAGACGATCCCCGAAATCAAGTTATACTACTCAATCATTCACGAATAACACAGTTTCCATACAAAGCACTCCACATTCACCGTAATGCTCCTATCTGAACTTCCCTAGAGAAATTAAAAAGGATTTCATAAACAGTACACACAGTCTTAGAAAACAAAAGAAATCTCGAATGTCGTCTCATTGAGGTGGTTCGAAAGACACATGGGGGTCATTATACCATTTCTATAAACGTGCTTGTTATCCTTTCTTCAGTAATAAAGACTTGTACGCTGGACGCTCCGTATAAACGGATCGAAAAGAACGTGTCTATGTAACGTTTATGGAAAACGTCTTCGAAGACCGTTTGCTAAGGGTTTATGTTCATGTCTGGAATTGTATCTTAAATATACCGAGGTTATCTGTCCTTTTATCCGTCCGCCCTTGTTTCTCGGCTCTGTACGTACGTCGGCTTCGAGCGTGAGCCGATGAAACCTTTCCAAAGTTATGCTTCTGCTGGTGAAAAGACCGATCTAAAGATTCTTCAACTGAAAGAATAAACGTCAAGGAATCTGAAGCTCAAACCCGTCTTTGTGTGCTGACTCATCTTGGCTGAAACTTGGTGCCGTGACCCGGGTGGCTCGCTGATACATCTCTGATGAGTTCTAATGATTATTTATAAACCAAGACAGAAGTCGGTTAAAAGAAAATACATAAAACATTTGCACTTAAAGCGCGGTGTCCGCCAAGTTCTCCCGCCATGTGCGAGTTACACAAGCAAACCACGAGATATTTAAACTTCAAACTTGAGAAATTCCATACATTTTGCTCAATTCTAACATGTAGGTGTCCCGCCCCCTTTTTCCAATTACTCGTACGCCATAGGATGAACAAACCTAACGTATGATCAACCATTTTGGGGAGATTCATAACCTATTTCCTTTCTCTGTTACAAGAGGGAACAACTGTTTATGGCCGCTACAGTGCACTCCACTAATATTGGCACCCTTGGTAAATATGAGCAAAGGTTAACCTTTTGATCTTTCGTTCACAACAATACTCTGCTCTCATGGATATCAAACAATTGGCAACAAAAAATATATATATATATATCTTCGTTAAATATACGTGTGCAAAAGCCCAGAGTGCTCTGATTGGCCAGCTGACCCACTGCGTTATGATTGGCCAAAAACCTCAAGCGTGTGTCGGAAATGTAACGCCGCTTAGCATAATGGCGAGCGTCAGCTTCCATGGCTTCCAAAGCAATTCCTAAACAACACTGTTAATAATGTCGTCGGTTTTACCGTATCAGTTCGAGCCTGAGTCAGATATATGAAAATGCGGATGATCGAGCAGCTCAATCGGCACCAACTTTGCGAGCACAACTTGAGCCGGACATTTATTTCGGAAGGTCGGGGGTTCAAGCCCCAGTAGTGCCAAGCTGCCACTGTTGGGCCCTTCAGCAAGGCCCTTAACCCTCTCGGCTCCAGGGGGCGCTCTATCATGGCTGACCCTGCTCTCTAACCCTAACTTCATAACATGCTGGGGTATGCGAAGAAAAGAATTTCACTGTGCATATGTATATGTGACCAATAAAGACTCATTATCATTATCATCATTTTGTAACTCTCTTACCTTTCAGATGGTTCTGGTTCGAAGGCACGTAGCGCATCTATGTTAGTCAAATTGTGACGTAGACATTCGATCGAGGCGTTGAGGCGTTTTCTGGAGGAGTGCTCTCTGTTAGATAAATGCTACATTTTTTTTAACCTTAGCGGTTCTGCAAAGCGCTTTACACTGGTTCTGATTCACCCGTTCTCTCACACACACACTCTCACACACCAATGGTAGCAAGGCACTAACTTGCCATCGGGAGCAACTTGGTGTTCAGTGTCTTGCCCGAGGACACTTCGGTATGTGGAGTCACGTGGGCCGGGAATCGAACCTCCAACCCTACGATCCGTGGACGACCCGCTCTACCACCTGAACCGCAGCCTCCCAGAATCCATCAGTCTATGAGCTTTGTAGCTTTGCACAAACAGATACATTCCACACTAAAAGAAAAGGAAAACATTACAAAGCATCATATGACCCCTTTAAATAGAAAGGTCCCGAAATAATTCATCATTCATCATTTAAATTGCACGCTGTTCTGAGTAACGTGATGAAATCTTCTGCGGTTCCACCTGGGACGTTAATCATCCTTTGTCCAGCAGAGAAGAAGAATGAAGACGAACAAGGATGAGTACAGTACAATTAATATTTTAGAGATCGAGAGAAAGAGACACGAGAGAGAGAGAGAGAGAGAGTGACCACATTCACGTAACTTTTCCTATGATAATTGTTCTATGTTATTAGTAGTTATCGTTCTTAATGTCTTATTGCGCCTAATTTATAAGAGAAACTTTATCACAGTTACGTACGGCTTTATTTTATTCCTTACATCGCTTAAAAATCTCTAATCTTGTCCAGGTATTCTGTCTGCATGATTCTATTTATCGTTTCTCAACAAATGCTTGGCGTGTAAGAGTGTATAAGAGCCCGATCCTGGACCGGTAGTTCGTCTGACGTTTGATAAATACGCTGTAATGTATCTGACTGTCAGCAGACGGCGAGAGCGTTCTCCGTACTGCTCGGAGATCTGATAAGATTAATGACGGTTCAGAGGTGTGAGTGATAAAGCGAGGGGAACGTGTGCAGCGCTCAGGCTCTACATGTGAGGTTTTGTGTTGCTGCTTAACCCCAAACAGCAGCGTATACAGGTCAGAGCTCCAGAGAGGTGATTATCCCATTGTGTGCTTAATGGCCCTTAATGACAGTGCTTAATGAGAATTAATGAAGGCTATTATAAACACCCCTACATACACAAACTCACATGGTGGTTACACACACACACACACACACACACACACAGAAACAAACTCATCTAAGTGAATCTGTAAGTGTTATCTTTCAGAACGCCATTAAAGATGAGATTTTATTTGTGTTTTCAAAGAAATGCTATGCACAATACACATTATCCGAGAGATGTTATGCTTAGAGGTTTACGTCCTGGAACGATGCTCTACAGTGAGTAGCGAAGGAAATATCCGACCTATTTGCTTCTAATTATTTTCCTTTGGCTCCATGACCATTTGCTAACCTTTCTCTGACTCTCTGTGTTAAATATGCTCGTTATGTTGTGTTTCTCATTCCTTGTGTCTCGCTATCATCTCAGAACACACCACAGTCGGACGTGACGCACTGTCTGGCTCCGTCGCGTGAATCTGGAGATCAAAGCAGTCTTCTGCCTGCTGAATTTCTAACAACTCGGTGCCGTGACCCGGATGGCACACGAACTCCTGCCTGGTGAGTTATAATCACAAGAGAAAAGTTGACCGTTAGAGACCATCAGACTCCTGTAGGACTTCTAAGTGCTATTAGAAAAGCGTCAAACGTGCGTAGCACAGGTCACCTGAACCACGTGTAATACGAATGCACATAAGAACCCAACATTGGGGTTTAAAACTATTAGAAAATCACCAGGAACCAATAAAAATGGCTGAGATTTTTTGTAACGTTATCGCTGGGACGTCGCAGTGCTGTGAGACGAATAAAACTCTTCAGGTCGTGCTGTTATAATAGTCAGTCTGCGCTGCTTTTAAATTGCACGTTTTATTTACATTCACGTTTATATTTATGGCATTTTCCAGACACCGTTATCCAAAGGGTCACATTATGCGTTCATAACAAAGCCAGAGCGCCACGGATGAGCAGAGCCGATCACGACCGTACTGTAAGCGCGGAGCAATTTGCATAATTAGGCCTGCTCAGATAGTCTTGTATTTCCATTGATATCGTCATTCAAGTTGTTATATCGGTGTTCACGTCGTTTAAAGCGCTAAGTGTACTTTTGTAAGACCCGTAGAGATATGACTCAAAGTGTTTGTCGCGAGCTTGAGCACGTCTCGTGAAGGAAACGCGTAGTCGACTCCGCCAGTCCTCCCACGGCATCGCGAAATCCCCCGTCGTACCGAAGTCATTATAAACACGCTATTATCCCTAGCTCGATACGACAGCACACGACCGCTCCGAGCGCTGCCGTTCCGGGACTTTTTCCTCACGTTTTACAAACGAATCACCGGTTTAGGGGTTCAGATCGAAATCAATGATTCATAAATGATTCATCTGCAGCGATCGGTAAAGAAAACACACACACACACACACACACACACACACACAAAAAAAACGTGATTTATTTATTTATTTATTTATTTATTTATTTATTTTGCTTCCGAGTTCTACTGTAATACGCTGTCGGGCTGTGAGCACAGAACTGGCACGGCTCTTTGTCCTCCCCTGCCAGGATGGATACAGCGATTGTGAGAGGAGAGGATGGAGTGATCGTGAGGAACGATACGGCCTGGAGAGCTGGCACACATTAGCATGACTTTCATAGGCTAATTAAATGGCTGTCGCTCAAAGCGATCGATAGAGGGAGAGAGGAAAAAAAAAAACTCGAGCCAGAGATTCGGCTCTCCACAGTGACCCTTTCACACCAATTGATATGTTTCAAGAACCTCCACCTCCCTCTTATCCCTCTGTTTCTTCTCATCCCTCTCTCTCTCTCTCTCTCTCTTTACTCACCTGTCCATAGAGAGAGATGTTGGATGTAGAAAGGCTGCCATCATGTGCCGACTAGAAGCTTTCCTTCCCTTTTCCTCTCCCTCGTTCTCATTCATTTCCATTCAAACACAGAGGACGAAACGAAATTTCCCAAACCGTCACCCGGACTTTAACCCGAACCCACATTTTATGGAAATGGCACAAACTCGATAAACCGTTTACTTAAACGTAACGCTTTGCCGATCGATTTCAGGATCGGCCTGCTCCGATCGGAGCGGCCGTCCACGTTCCCATGATGCAACACTGCCACCTGTTGGTGTCGGTTTCAATCCCAGCTCTCTTCGTGATAAAGTGCTCACATTAGGAGCTCCCGAGAGCCGTGCAGTCTAGAATGGAAACACAACCATCTGCCGCCTTATTCCTAGTTACGTTTCAGACGTGGGGAGAAAGAAAAAGAACGCTTGCGGAAATAGAAGACTCAATTTGTTTTGTGTGCACACGCCGTAACCTGAGAGAGGGGAGGAAAAGAAAGAAATGAAAGAGACGATAACACATGCTATCAATCATATCATGTTGTACTGCGTCTAACACATAATACCTTATAATGTCCGTGAAGTGCTCTCGGATGCTCGATTCTGATTGGTCAGAAGGCGTCGATTCGTTTTCTATAACAGCGGCTCAGACGGTAATGCAGCCGCAAATCACATTCCATCATTTCTGTACAGTACTAACAGTTCGTTCACAGGGACTTGTGTGGCAGATGTGCTACATAAATGGACTGAAAAATGTGTAACTATGTGTATTGTTTGAAGGAGATGTTTATTTAACGTTTACGGAAGGAGTCTCCAGTGTCAGCGCTTTGGAACGGTCAGAGGTAAAGCGACCGCCTAGAATTTTTCTAGGCGGTCGCTCGGAAACATCTGCGAGTCTGCAATCTCTTTATGTACAGACACACCGAACAAACACTTTATTATTACGATTATTATTATTAAAACACCTGTACACCTAGTCATTCATGCAATTATCTAATCAGCCAATCGTGTTGCAGCGGTGCAAAGCATAATCCATGCCATGAAGAATTGAGAGCAAAGCAAAGGGAGGCCCTACCCAATACTACTATAGTGTTCCTAATAAAGTGCTCAGTGAGGAGTGTATAATGATCCTTATACCTCAAGTCATAAATTCATACTTTACGAAGTGTTACTCATGACTATAAATACAGACTTACAGTACGCCAAGCATTATGAAAGGAATTTAAAAATGAAAAAAAAACACTCTGCGCCGTGTTGTGTATGACTTTTTATCCGTTTATAGTTACATTTGACGTCGTGGAGTGTAAACTCCTCTGTCCTGACGACTCATAGCTTCATCTTGTCAGTTATCGATCAAGGAAAACTCTAGTCTCTGTGTAATGAAGAAAAAAAAAAAGAAAAAGAAACAGGGCCACCAACCTCCAACCAATTAGAAAATGGAGGTACTATTTCTTACCTGTCAATCATGTTGATTGACACATAGTGCCGGAGTACCCGTGGTCAAATATCAAATCCTTGCCTCGAGAAGTGTTTCGTATAGCATTTTCCTCTAGCGTTAAGATGTTCTAGAGAGTGTAGGCGTACTCTTAAAAAAGTTTAACTTTTTACAAACGGACAATTTTACAAACATCAGAAATGCTTATCTGAAATGTCACATACGGAGCAAATGGAGTTGGTTTCCTAGCATGTCCTCCTTCTGTAACAATGGGCATACTCTGTAGCTATTTTTATCTCATGTTCCAAGCACAGTGCTGTGTGTGTGTGTGTGTGTGTGTGTGTGTGTGTGTGTGTGTGTGTGTGTGTGGTGCTGCATTTGGTGGCACGAAAGTCAGTAAGAGCTCACTCACTTGTTCAGCTCCCAATGCTTATGTGATGACTCAGGCTCTGCTCTCGCCTATTAGCATCACCTCCACTGCTGATCCCTGGTGCAGTGTGTGTGTTTGTGTGTGTGTGTGTGTGTGTGTGTGTGTGTGTTCCTACAGAGAATTACAGCACTTTCTGATTCAGCAGCTGAGATACTGTAGGTTGGCTTCAGCTCCTACGCTGAAGTCTGTGTGCTGTTCTCTTTAAATGACACAAAATGGATTTCCTGCTAAGAAAAAGACAGGAATATATTCATACAGCAACATAAGACATAAGTTTTTCCCCCCCTAACTTCTTATTCAGCTGGAGATGGTCACGGTACATGATCATTTACTTTTCCATTTATTCATACGCTGGATGGTTTTATTTAAATTCGGGGTGCCACGTTACACTCGGCCCAATATGTAATGTAGTATTCACCCTGCAATAAAAGCACAGGTGAAAAGAAACGAATCGTGGGAAGAGGTTAAACACGACATGCGCACGTTTCGGATGTGAATCGTGCGATTATTTACACGTGGCTTTACTGTGCGTGGAACATGTGCTCATTGTGCTAGATTAGAATCGTTATTTTAATCACATTTCAATGACATCGGTGTTAGAACGATATATAAAACCATAACGACGTGACAGCTGGGCTCGTCAACCTTTAAAATCCGAGTTTAAACAAGTAACAACATGAAAAACATCAACATTTGAACACACACACACACACACACACACACACACTCAGTGGAATGAGGGTGTTTCTCAAGACAAGTCAAATCAAGCCTTATTGTCATTCTTTCACATCACAGCCGCGTGTTGAGTAAAGAAAGGAATATACATTGAGCCTTGCATAAGTATTCACCCCCTTGCATTTTTTTCTCCCACATTTTGTAAGTGCTACAACCTGGAACTGAAATGGACTTAATTGTGATTTTTATTCTCAAGGTGATGAGCAGTGTTGGGTTTTTGCCAAAAGTAGAGCTTTGTTCCAAGGCCACAAATATTCAATTTTGACCCAAAGAAATCAAACCAAAGAAGCTTTTTTTCCCCTCAATATTTACTTCAAATAAGATTTCGTCTTGTTTGCTACTCTTTCATAAATTCACATGGTTTTCCTGTGAACAGTTTCTCCCACCTGAGCTGAGAATCTCTCCTGCGCCTTCAGAATTAACCTTGGACTCTTGGTTGCTTCCCTCAAAGCACTTAACCACAACAATTGTGATCACACAAACAGGTTTTTCAATTAAAAAAAAGAAAGAAAAAGTTTATATGGGGATATGCACAGATGCTTCAAGAAGACGATGTCCTTGGTGTTACGATGTTGAATTCTTCATTTGGAAAATGGATTAATTGGAAAGAAAAGTGGCTCATGCCCAAGTAATATTGTATCATTAATAAGGCTAAGGAGATTAAGTCATTTGCCTTGCACCTCTGGGGTTGGGGGTTCGAATCCCATGTATGCACAGTGCTTGCATGTTCTTCCTGTGCTTCGGGGGTTTCCTCCGGGTACTCCGGTTTCCTCTCCCAGTTCAACATGTGCTGTAGGCTGATTGGCATTTCCAAATTGTCTGTAGTGTGTGAATGTGTGTGTGATTGCGCCCTGCGATGGGTTGGCAACCCGTCCAGGGTGACCCCTGCCTTGTGCTCCGAGTCTCCTGGGATAGGCTCCAGGCTCACCATGACCCTGTGCGGTATGGAAAATGGATGGATGAAAGACCCTTGCTGTATGAACATTCCAAATTAATATTGATGATAAATGTGTTTTCAATAAAATTAGCCCTGAAAATATTTAGCAATTATTTTGGTCATATTCCAGGAAAGGGGGGGGGGGGGCAACAGCAACTTGCAGATATATTTAAAAAAAGAGGTCAATGGTCAATAATAATATTTTCTTTGAAGAAACAGATTGATTTCAGTTATATTGTTTAATTATGATGCAATATGTTATTATAATCATGTCATGAAATGGTTATAATCAACTAATGAAATTTTAAAATGAATATAGCCTATAAATGGCTTTCTACATTGCAGACTATTTCATAATGTAAAAATTCAAAATACACTTTATTTTTTTTTATTTATTTACGCTTTTTTTTTAAAAAAAAATAAAAAGTTTTTTTTTATTTTGTAATATATATATACCCCTGCTCTTGTTTGCAAAAAAAACAAGCACTCTGGATTGTATTGTATTGTATTGTTTTTAGTTAATTAAGAGTAAAAAATTTAAAACGAGATAGATATGCGCCGATATAAGACACACACATATTGACGCACATGAAAGGCGTCATGTCAGGGAAGGTTCCCCGAAAGATGTCGGCGCGTGTTGATGGCGTCACGGCAGGGCGGGGTTGCGCCATTTTGAATGTGGATAGTGGAGTGTGGGAGGAAAAGGCTGAAGGAGGATTGTTGGACTGGTTCAGAGGGACTTCAGCTTGCGAAAGGTGGAGAGAAAATAAAGCGGCCAGAACACATCCGAGATTTATTATCCAGCACAGATTTTAATTAATTATTTCGTTGGTGCAATAACACAAACCTCGGGAAAGTTATCAGCCGCTGAGATTCCCTCCCTCCCTCTCTCTCTCTCTCTCTCTCGCCATGGCAGGTAACTTTGCTAAGCTAACTGCTAGCCTGCATGAACGTCATGATAGCTAGTTAATGCATCGGTTCCTGTATGATTGCAGCGTGCTTAAAATCTGACCGCGTTATTAACAACTCTGTATTGCAGCGACTGTTTCCTATCATCACATGGGAATGATCCCATGAAACGGAAACAGTGCTCGTGCCTTTAGCTTAGCTTATTTTATCTTAGCATGCTAGCATCCTGCTTCTCCCTCCCGGTTCGTCAGCAACTCCGCCCAAACTTTTTTTTAATTTAATCTTGTGTGTGTTAATTAAACCATTTTATTGCATTTATTGTGTCTAGCTCTTTACGTTGAACCTCTGTACGTTGAGTACGCAAAGGGATGGGAAGGGAGCAAATTTACTTGGTTTGCTAGCGTGTTTTTCCCCCGCTCTACCTGTTTTCCGATATGATCAGACACGCGGACTTGATTGGTTAATCCCATCCCGCCTCCTGTGGTATGATTGGCTTGTTGTTATTGAATGGCTGTTAGCGAATGGAACGTGTTAGCCAATCATATCTGAGGAGGCGGGATGTTTCGGAAAATGGGTGGGGATGAATAGCGCGGCTTTGCTAGCTCAACTTGCTGCCAGTAAAGCAGGCGCATTATTGATTGATTGACTTTTATTTCTTTATATATGTTTAGTGATCACTGTATTTTGGTGAGTTTATATTAAATATATTGTCACTTACTCATCTGGAATAGGTTTGTAGGGATTTCAACTAACTAGCTGATGAACTTTAATGAGTATTTGCAGAGTCATGTGCAGTGAGAATGTGTGGGGAGGAAATAATAATTTTTCAGCTGCAAAAAATCATTTTCAACCCATAAATTCTTCCAGAGGAATATCTGTGAAGGTGTTCGTCCTTGCGTTTGTGCACCCAGGGATGATAAAGATTGTGCTTAATAATAATAATAATAATAATAATAATAGTAGTAATAACATCTCATATTTAGGTTATATCCAGCACCTTCCTCAGGTTCAAGGTCACTTATTTCCTGGTTTCTAAAGTTCATTCATTCAGGACCGGAGCAACCAATGCACACACAATTTCCATCATAATCATTCGGGAGAAAATCTGCTCACTGTAACTCTGTGTGCAAAAGTTTGCACCCCCCGTGTTTACTGAATTGGGATTGAAGGGGGACCGCTGGATCCAAAAGCTCCTCAAATAAACTCTACATCCAGTCCAGAACATATTTAAGCTTTTATTTATTTATTTATTTATTATTATTATTATTATTTTAATTGAACATATTTATATTTACGCACCCCACTCACAAACTCATTCAAGCTTAAGTTTTTAAAAGTTAATTATCTGGCGCGATTCACAATTTATTTATTTATTTATTTATTTTCTTCTTCAAATTAGACCCACGTAATTAAGACCCGAGCACCCCGATGTGTCCGGTGACTTAAATATTTAACGTGCCTTAAATATGTACGTATATAACCGTGTACGTGACCAATAAAATCTCGAATCGTGGTTTCATTTCACCTGGGAAGGGTGCGCAAACTTTTGCACTCGACTGTATAGGCGTGTGGGAATCGCTACCGACCTTAAGTTTTGTTTTGTTTACGATTTATTCTGCCCTGATTGTGATTATTGAAATGTTTCTCTTCATGCATCTTGAATTTTATTTTTTTATTTTTTTAATTCTTCTTCTTCTTATTATTATTATTATTATGGTTATGGTGTAGTTGTCTATAGGATGCCTTTGCGATCCACCGTAACTGTACGTTTAATTAAAAATGTTCCTTTAAGTGAATAAAACCTAATCGTTAAGGTTTGTAATAAAGTCATGATGTTTCTTCCTTGTGATTTTCTTTACTTTGGAAAGTGAAGCGGTCTTGTAATATTTCCACTATAGCGTTCCTATTGTTGTTTTATTTCAATTTAATTTGCATGTATTTGCTTATACGCGGAACACGTTCAGGAAGGAATAACGGCTCAGCCGTCTTTATATCCCTATGGCTGATCAAGTTTTGATGAATGTCTGTTTAAAAATGTTACAAGAGATCAGATCGTGCAGATATTATTCTGTTCTAGTGAATATCCGTTATAATATTCTTTTTTTTAAACAGTTTCATTAAAAATAACAGTACCGTCTGCGTGCGGAAATCTCAGTGACGCTTTTTGTAGGCGATTAAGTTTGTAAAATAGCGGCGTCTAAAGTGATATAAATCGGATGAGACGTGCTACTGGTCAGTTGGCGCACCTTCGTACTGGCGTGACGAGCTAATCGTCGTGATTTTTTTTTCTTTTCTCACACTCGAGTAAAACGACGCTTTGGATGGATGCTCAGTGATCACGGTGAACCGGTTTATTGTGTAATCTGACGTTCGGTTTTGATGACTAGCCCATCCTGTTTCTTCTCTTTAACTCGTGCTTTTTTTTTTAACGCTTTTATTTCTGTAATGAAGCGTCTTTACTCATTTTTCTAAACACACTTGAACGCCACTCTCCTCGTCCTCGTCTGCGTCGCTTCCCTCCAGGCGGCTTTTAATAGCACGGCCGCACATCCTGCTTTTCCACTGCGTCTTATGTCCGTGACTTTACATTTTCCTAGGACAGTCCTATGAGCTGTAAGTGTGTCGCTCAGCCAGGGCGTGCTTCTCGTCATGACACGATTGGCCGCGAGGCGAGGCGAAGACGTTCCTAATAAAGTGGACGCAGATTGTATGCGAGCTGGCGTGTCCGTTTTAAGCCGAGGAGTCAGGATGTTAGAACGAACCCCTCCACACGTCCGTGGGGTTTGAGCTCTCCTCTGCGATCAGATCGGTCCGTTTGTGGTTGTGGGCGGAGTTTAAGCCGTGCGTTTTGTTCGCCGCAGGTGCCGGAGGCGGGGGCAACGACGTGCAGTGGTGCTTCTCGCAGGTCAAAGGAGCAATCGATGATGACGTAGCCGAAGGTAAGTGCTTGCTTTCTTTTTTAACCTTTAAATGTGTAGAAGTAATTTTTTTTTTTTTTTTTTTAAAGAAAGTAAATTTCAGCACGATGTTTACAGTCTTTTCGTAAAGTTGTGCGTAAACGCCGCACTAACATTTTTCACAGGATTAAACGACAGTTTCGCAGATTTTTCTTCTTACACGCGTGCGTACGTCGATCAGACGTAAAATGCGAATCCCGACACGGCTCATTTGCATTTTGTGACGCCCACAAAACTCCATATAAGGTATAAGAGCACCGACAGCTAGGAGCAAGAAATGAGCAATCGGAGTAAAGACGGAAAATCAGAAGTCAGGGTTATTTTCACTCCCTTCTATGCCGTTAAAAAGACTTCATAATCTATAAACGTATTAATAATAAACGAGCGCTACATCTCCCATCAGCTGAGGCGTTTGTTTACGGCGTTTTCATCCGGCGACGTTTCTGTAATGATCCGTTTTATTTGTCTTCGTTTTTTATAGGTTTGTTTTGACTCGCTTTCGTTCTGTCTTTTTACTTTTTCTATTCTTTAATAACATAATGTTCTCGGTGGTACTCTTCTATAGTATACGTCGCTCTGGATAAGTGGCTCCTACAATACCTGGTATTCGATGCACAATGTTCGCTCTGCACTAATAAGGAAGTGTGTGTATTCTGTTCAGCTTACAGAACGCTGGAATCTGATTGTGAAAGAAGGAAGACGTGAATCCTGCCTCGTCATGGTCCCACATAACTTTAACTCTAACCACAACGACTTCACTTTATTTATTTATTTATTTTTTTTAAAGCGATCCGAAGGATACAAATAGATCGTGACGGGCGAGTGCGTTTTTTCCTCGTCGTGTGGGACGGAGACCGAGAGGTTGTTAAATAACAACCACGGCACACCTTAGACGTTATTTCATGAGGGGGCACAAACTTTCGAGTCATCGCCTCTATTCCCAGCTGCATGGAAACGTTTATCCTCTTGCACCAGAAGGATTTTTTTTAGGTCTACGTCGTCGCAGGAGTCGGAAATGATCGGTCGCGGGTTAGAACGAGGCGCCGATCAAACCGAGGCCCCGCCCACTCCACTCCGAAATACGGCATAGACGCTTTCGGATGCGCGTGTGTGTGTTTTTGTTTTTTTTTTCTTCTCCTTTTTGTCCGATTTAAATCGAATCCCTTTAAACCGCGCCTTGTATCCGGATTGTATTCCGGTAAAACTTTTAAACAAATGTGTTGTTTTGCATATTCATGTAATATGCAAACGAGCTGATTACACTTCTCTAATGCTGCTCGTTTCACACCGATGTATCACCTCCGCTTTTTAAAAAAATAACCTGAAGCGCTAACCAAACAACTCGTTCCTTCCGGTTTGCGTTGCCGGTTTAAAGCGTGTGTTCGTCTTTATTTCCGACTCGAACGCTTTGAAGCAGGAGGGTCCGAGCCGGTTAGAAAACATTCCCAGTCGTCCGAAACGCGGCGTTTAGACTCCGTACAATCAGCTGTTCATGACGTCCTCCGTCTTGCGTAACTCTCACTAACGGCACCAACGCCGCCCCACATGCTCGGACTCGTCGCCGGGATCCGTGGTCTTCACGCGGACGCCCTCGAAATCTCCCAGGATTCTTCAGTGAACTGTACCGAGTGTCTGAAAAGCCAGGAACTAATAGATAAACGGCGTATACTTCGTTTTGTATTCGTGTATGTATTTACAGCATGGAATTTTTAAAAAGATGGTTTGTTTATTTATTTATTTAAGCTTTCCAGAAGCTTGCTCTCATTTTCACGGTCCTTCATTTCATTCTGCAGACCCAAGCCGTCCCCCCATCCCCCCGTCCCTGCACCCCTTTGGTTCGTCCCGGGGGTATTATTCCTGCTTTGAAAAGATGGACGTCCTTTTGTACTATATGAACTAACTCTCTCGCTCTCTCGCACACACTTAGAGAGAGGCCTCAGGGAGCCCGAGCTCACACAAAAGCCTCCTTCTTCTCTCTCTCTCTCTCTCTCTCTCTCTCGCGCGCTCGCTCGTTTTGTTGTTGTGCAGCAGCGAACAGCCGAGGGTTAAAGCGTGAATCAGTCTCAGGCGAGCGAGACTCAGACGGCCACACACCTATTTTAGAGCAGCGTGGGAGTGTGTTCGCCGTGTGCTGATATTCATCTCTCATTTCACCGTAACTGCTGGTTTAACGCCGGCGTGTCGGTCGTCTGGTTTTAACAGCAGCGACGTGTCCTCAAAATGTGTGCATGATAACAAGCTGTGCTTTTAAAATGTTCACGATGACATAATGTGCGTCAACATCCTGCTGTATAGTGTACCGGGTTATTGAGTGTGTGTGTGTGTGTGTGTGTGTGTGTGTGTTTCCGACAGCTGATATCATCTCTACCGTGGAGTTCAACCACTCAGGGGAGCTGTTAGCCACCGGAGACAAAGGCGGACGCGTCGTCATCTTCCAGCAAGACACTGAGGTATCAGCACACGTTTCCCATCATGCATCGCTCCACGCTGCATATTCGCCATTCGATCAGTCACGCGTTTTAACATCGGCGAACACCGGTACGAGTTCTCTCTCAGAAATACGCCCAAAGCACACGTGGAAAGGGACGTGGAACTCCGAAGTGATTGATAGTTGCCTCGGTGATTTGAACTATTTGTGATTATAATTATATTTTGAAGGCGCATGCAAATTTTTCAGAATTATCGGCCGAGACGCATCACGTGACGTCGTCACGCCGCTCGTTCAGCCGAAACCGTCTTCGAGTCGCGTGCGAGTACGGCTGAAAGGTCTCATTTACCAACAAACGTCGCTGCGAAAGAGCGCGCAAAACAATTTCGCGCAGTTGCGATTCTGCAAAAAAAAAATAATCTAGCTTTTTTTTTTTTTTGCCTGCAACACAAACAGACACAAAAAAGCCCCCGAGATCGAAGCTGTTTTGTGACGATTGTTGACGTTACAATGTATTAGGACAGATGTAGTTATAATAACAGGGGAAAATAAACATTAATATGCAACGCATGCAGCCTACAAGACCGGCAGATGGAGAGGTGGCGTGTCCTTGATGAAGAAGCGGTTCGATAGTGACGCGAACAGTAACGCGTTTTGATCCGTAGAGGGTCTCGGAGGAAACGGTGCGAAATATAATGCGTAAGAAAAATGATTTGTGAGCCATATTTTGTCCTGCATCTAACAAAATCGGTCTCTGTCCTTTATTTATTTTTTTTATCATTATTATTATTATTATTTAACGCTCCAGAACAAGGCACAGTGCCGCAGCGACTACAACGTTTACAGCACGTTCCAGAGCCACGAGCCCGAGTTCGACTACCTGAAGAGTCTGGAGATCGAGGAGAAGATCAACAAGATCCGCTGGCTGCCACAGAAAAACGCCGCACAGTTCCTGTTGTCCACAAACGGTGAGTGTTTCCGAGGCAGGATGCAGCGAAAGCACGCGAAACCTCACACACTTGCAGGTAGAAGCTCACGTTTCACGCATTACTGAAGCGAGCGCGCTTTATATCCGCAGGAGAGGCTGCGTGTCCGAGATCGATGATCTCGCACCCGGGTATTGACCGACTGTTTACTTTGGCCTAGTTAATCACAGATGTTTTTCTCAGTAAAGACGTACGTAAAACATGAGCAGAATGACGTCCTGCCGTTTGTACAACGTTAAAATCGCATTTGTTCAGATCGGTATAATAAGGTCCGGGAGCGTCTGCGCGACGTGGTATCGAACCGCTTCCAGTTGAACTCTAGTAGGAAAATGATTCGATTCTGAATCGACTCGGTTACGGAAAACCCAACAGGCAAACGAATCAAAAGAATCAACACAGGAATATTATATATATATATCTCTCTGAATGTGGAGCTCATCCGTTATAGTCCACCTTTAAGTCTCATAAAGCGCTTCATTCCTGTTGTTTTGTTTTTTTGTTTTTGATCGACAGATAAAACTATAAAGTTGTGGAAGATAAGTGAACGCGATAAGAGACCAGAGGGTTACAATCTGAAAGAGGAGGATGGCCGCTGCAGAGATTCGACCACCATTACTACTCTACGGGTACGTACACACACACACACACACACACACGCACATGTACACGTGTACGCGCGCTCATATCCCTCCCGAGTCTTACCTGCGTGCTCTGTGTGGTGCGTCAGGTACCCGTGTTCAGGCCCATGGACCTGATGGTGGAGGCGAGCCCTCGGCGTGTGTTCGCAAACGCTCACACTTACCACATCAACTCCATCTCGGTAAACAGCGACAACGAGACGTACCTGTCCGCCGACGACCTGCGCATCAACCTGTGGCACCTGGAGATCACCGACCGCAGCTTCAGTATCCTGCACAGGGCAAAGGTCAGGCTCGGGCAGAGGGTGCACGCGCGTGCGTGCGTGCGTGTGTGTGTAAGTTAAAGTAAATTTCTCTCAAGCACAAGAGTTGAAGTGACGAATGATTGGTGCACAAGTGTTACACATTCAAAAATAAATGAGTAAATGTTTTTTTGTTTTTTTTTTAAATAAATAAAAATCCCTGAAAATTCCAAAAGACTATATGAATTTACAGATTTACAAAGATACCCGTTTGACTTTGTATTTGAATATGTAATTTTTTTTTTTTTTTTTTTTTTTAAACCTCTATCATAACTTTACATGGGAGCGTAAAACTCCAAAGCAAATCCTTCTAATTAAAACGTAGTGAGACAGAATAATAATTAATAATAATTAATAAATAATTCTAATAAAGAATTAATTAGGAGGGATCTATGAATATATTTCTGAAATAAACGTAAATAAAACGCAAGCGAATTCACATCCTGCATAGCGCATAATAATAATAATAATAATAATAATAATATAAATCATGACTTCCATCATAGTCACTATTATTTGTTCCTCAATAGTCATTATTTAGTATTTTATTAATAGCATTTAATTATTGGTCATGTATTAATTCCTCAGTGGTCTCTAAACATGATCTGAACACACTTGATTTAATTATTGGGTACATATATGATAGTTTTAATTCTTTAAAACAAAAACACTCTTAAAATTTACACTGATTATAGATTTGATGGCACAACAATTCTAAACGGTGTCTAAATCCTCTCGCTACAATCTTATTTGAGATGATAGGTTTTAAAATTAGATCAGTCTTAATAAATAAATAAGATACTTGGATAATAAATGAGATAATAGATCCACGTATTTAGCTAAAAGCTATATTGGCTCAGATTTGAGTAAACGGAGGAGTGCACACGTGAGAGAGAGGGTGCGAGAGAGAGAGTGCACTGTCTCAGAGCGCTGCACGTACTCCTTAACTCGCTGTCAGACATCGTGGACATCAAGCCGGCCAACATGGAGGAGCTGACGGAGGTGATCACGGCGGCCGAGTTCCACCCGCACCAGTGCAACACCTTCGTCTACAGCAGCAGCAAAGGCACCATCCGCATGTGCGACATGCGCGCCTCCGCCCTCTGCGACAAACACTCCAAACGTGAGTCTCACCGCCGCGCCGAAGGCGGGATTACTCACAGGGTCTTACGTTTAATACCGTGGAACGTACGATGGAGTTAATATAACCTGATTGCTTAAATGTTTTTCATTAAAAGCGATTTTGTGTGTGTGTGTGTGTGTGTGTGTGTGTGTGTGTGTGTGTGTGTGTGTGGTCAGTGTTCGAGGAGCCAGAAGACCCCAGCAACCGCTCTTTCTTCTCAGAAATCATCTCTTCCATCTCGGACGTTAAGTTCAGCCACAGCGGCCGCTACATGATGACCCGAGATTATCTGTCCATCAAGATCTGGGACCTGAACATGGAGAGCCGGCCAGTGGAGACGTATCAGGTGGGGCCATGTACGGTGTTTTACTGGAGATTGACCGGTTGGTTGGTTGATTGGTTGTAGTTTAACGTAGTCATGTCCGTTGTTGTTGTTTTAGATAATTGAGGGCGCGCAGTGTAAAGTGTAAATCCAAACGAAATAGCACATGATTTCGCCTACAGTACGTGCTCCCCCTTTTCTCCCTAATTCCCACCAGTCAGCTCTCCCACATCACACGACGGCTAGAGTTAAAAGCGCTGGTGTCACTGTGATTGACAGGAGACGGGAGATTGTACCTCAACAGGTTTGGTAGCTTCATTATCCTCGTTAAGCGACCTTTTCGATTAGAGCTAGGACGAAGCAGCTGCTGTCAGGGCCATGTTAGAATTTCACCCAGGTTCATTTAACCGAAGCACATCGGAGAAAGAGAAAGGCTTTAATGAGCTAATGTGCAGGGGGAGGAAGTAAAACTTTTGAATGGAAAAAAAAATAATAATAATAATTTTTTGTTGAAAAAACTGTTCTGCGTCATCATGGAGTAAATCGAGACGACAGTAATCAAATGACTAAAATATGTCCATGACTAAAATATGTCCATAACTAAAAAATTATATTTAATAATAATAATAATAATAATAAATGTGTTAATTTTAGCACACAAAATGAATTATAATATTTATCCTATTGTAATGTTCTTAATGCTTCAACAGGGTGATTATGCAGCATGTAAACCACTAGAGGGCGACGTCACAGCACATTTCATATTACAGGGTGTCCCAAAAGTCTCATTCATTCATATATATATATATATATATATGTGTATGTATGTATGTATGTATGTATGTATAATTGAGACTTTTGGGACGTGTGTGTGTGTATACACTGCCGGTAAAAGTTTGTGGACACTCGACTGAAATGTTTCTCATGATCTTAAAAAGCTTTTGATCTGAAGGTGTAGCAGACGTAGAGAGAGGTGTGAGTGTAGCAGGAAAGCGAGACCTCGCGGTCGCAGGACAGTACTGGACACATTTGGAAAGTTGTTACGGTTGGTCCGACAAGTCCCTCGATTTGTCCGCTATAAAAGGCAGGCTAAGCTCTGCCTTATACAGAGGGAGAGGGAACGTGGGCTTTTTCCATTTATGCACATTCTATTTGAAAAGCATTGAAATACACCGAGGACCCAAATGATGCCCTGTTTTTTTTTTTTATTATTATTATTTCTTGAAAACAATTTGCGCCCCCCTTCCGATCTAACCCTAACCCCAAGGTTGAGAACCACTGCGCTAGCCGACTCTGACCTCACAACCCTTCTGGTCTCCACAGGTTCACGAATACCTCAGGAGTAAGCTGTGCTCGCTCTATGAAAACGACTGCATCTTCGACAAGTTCGAGTGCTGCTGGAGCGGGAACGACAGGTGAGGAGGAGATCGGAACGGAGATCCGTTATGTTTACGCGTTACGTTCGCGTCCAGCGACCAAGCAGATGAGAAGATCATTTAGCCAAATTGTTAGTTATTTCTTCTATATATATATATATATATTTCTACCTGACATGTTTTCTCCAGGTTAAAAAAAAAAAAAAAAAAAAAAAAAGGCTAATCACAGGTTTATATTAACACCCTCGTTTCTATGGTAACGGCTCACTCGCAGGGACTCGTGCAGCGCGAGTCGACGGCGCGAGGGTGGGGTCCTCTTATCGAGACGAGCCACTCTTCTCACACGCTGCAGGTTTAGAGGACTCGACGCATCACTGACTGTTGCACTGGATATTCAGTCAGATTTGCTCATATAGTTCTGATGAAATAACCAGCGTTCTCATAATCGGCACTAATTTAAACGATATGAAACCGCGAGAGCGCTCGCTGTTAAAGGAACGTAACCAGCGACAGGGTGGTGTGATGCGGCCCGGAGCGAACTGGAGCAAGAAGCGACACTTTAAACCTCTTCTATTCAGACAGTTCACTCTTGGTGTTGGAACGCCTGTTCTATATTTTTCCTTATACACACACACACACTCACTCAGGCACTCACTCACTCTGCTGGTGCTCACTAAATACACACACAGCTGGTAATGTTTACACACAACACACATACACAGCTGGCAGCATTTACACACACAGCTTTTACACACAGCTGGTAATGTTTTACACACACACAGCTGGCAAAGTTTACACATAAGTAGTGATGACTACACACACAGCTGGAAATGTTACATACGTAACTAGTGATGAGAACACAGCTGGTCGGAGAAAGGGGGAAGTTTGAAACACCTTCACACACACAGACAAAGAGATAGAAATGTTCACACGCACAGAGTGCTCGAAAAGCCCACACACACACACACACACACATTTTATAAATAAATATTTATTTATTTATTTATTCTTTTATTTTTCTGTTATTTATTTATTTTCTCTCCCCCCACTCAGCGTGGTGATGACGGGCTCATACAACAACTTCTTCCGCATGCTGGAGCGCACGCAGCGGCGAGACGTCACCCTGGAGGCGTGCCGTGAGAGCTGTAAGCCCCGGCAGGTGCTGAAGCCGCGGCGCGTGTGCGCTGGCGGGAAGAGGAAGAAGGACGAGATCAGCGTGGACAGCCTGGACTTCAACAAGAAGATCCTGCACACGGCCTGGCACCCGCACGCCAACATCATCGCCGTGGCGACCACCAACAACCTCTACATCTTCCAGGAGAAGGGCAACTAGGAGCGAACGACCAACCTCACACACCTCCCACACCTCCGTCTGCGTACGTGCGTGCGAGTGTGTGACTGTGTGTGTGTGTGTGTGTGTGTGTGTGTGTGTGTGTGTGTGTGTGTGTGTGCGTGCACGTACGTGGAGAAAAAGTTAAAGAGGAACTAGAGAAAATAGTTTTTGTGACAACCATCACCACTACTGTCGTCATCTTTATCATCACGAACAGGACGGGGCGGGGCAAACTGCCGCCATGACGCTGTACCGAGACAGCCGTGACACACGCCGTCCACTCTGTGTACCCACAATCCTCTCCTCTTACCCATCAGGCCTGGCTACAGGGCCACGTTGGCCACAGGTTCTGAAATGTCAGTCATTTTGTTATTGTCTTTTTTTTTTTTGTACTTGTCGAAACCTTCGAACTAGGAATGTGCCGATAATCAATTACGCAATACATCGCAATATTTGCATATATTAATATTCTTAACGTGTACTTTTCAAACACAAACGAGAAAGTCCATAATTCCGTGCAGCGGACGAGGATTCCGGCTGCCTCCGCAATACGATATTGTATTGTGATATAAATATTTAATATCAAGCACATGCCTAATTCGAATGAGTCCCTGTATTCTTTACACCTCAGCTCTTTTTGGTGCCATTAAAGTTTTTTTTTTTTCTTTTTTAATCTTCTCAGTGAAATTGCCAAGTTGTTTAGGTTGTTTTAATTCTGTTTAAAGAATTTTGTCTTTCTTTTGCTCAATAAATTCTCCTCAATACTGTACTCAAACCACATGGTTCCATTCAGCCATTCATTCCCAAAATACCCACAGTACTTTTTAATATGCATTCACACGTACATACTCGCAAGTAAAGAACAAAGAAGGCCGGTCTCGGTGCAGACGAGCCCGTGGCAGTATTGTAGTCGTATGATTTGTTTGCCACCGTTTGTTTGACCTCGACATGCTCCAACAGACTGATGAACTCTTGTTTGTATTTTTATTTTATTTTTTTTCTGTTCCCACCTCTCTGTCTGTCTCTCGTTGCAAGCTGAGAAAGATTATAGATATTATGACAATGGAAATAATGGTATTTATAAACTGAACAAACATTACATTCAGAGTCGTGTCTCTTTTTTTTTCCCCTGAGACTGAACTGAAATCTGGAGTACTGATTTAACCGTATTTTTATTTTAGCGTTTTTTTTTTTTTTGTTGTTGTTTTTTTATTTTTTTAAAACGATTTTTGACCCATTGCTGCAGCGATACGTTACCTGAAAACGACACTTTTCTGCTTTTTCAGATAAAGTCGACCAAACACGAATAAAATAAGAAAAGAAAAAAAAATAAAATAAAATAAAACAATTAACCGAAGGGGAAAGGGCACGGGGTGTGAAAGACACGCGTGCTTTATTTAATTAACGTTTATGAGGCGAATTTTTGAATGTATAGGTCTATCAATTTAGCACAAAATTCACACCTCAAATCCTTCTCCGCTCCTGACAAACCACTTTTCGTTTTCATGACGCTCCTTCTGACCCTAGGCTTTTTTGGCCTCGTCTCTGGGGAATTATGCTGTAAGCATTTTCTTCAGCTGGAAAAACTAGAGCGAAAAGGTGCAGTCCGTCGTTCTGCCCACCTGTGTGACGGCGTTAATGTTGTTGAGCACTGGGCTGGTATTTTCCTAATGAAACCTTTGTGTTGCCGTCTTATGGCTTCGTATTACTGTACTCTAAACCTGCAATTATGTGCGCTCGTGTTTACTAAACTCTAGCAACTACTTAGATGGAATTACAGGTGTTAGAAGTGCAGTAAGTGTCCCGTGTGACCTTTTGTACTCTCCCTCAATGAGCAAAACATGGATGGAAAGATGGAAAAGTTTGTGTGTGGAATGGTATGGCAAAGAATCCGCTAAAGGAAGAAGCTTAATGAGATCGAGAACACCAGTTGAAATGGGATCGTGTTTGAGAGAAATGCCCCAGTCTTGCGCTATTCACTTCCAAAGTCGAGATTTTCGAACGGCTCCAAATCTGGTAGTTTAATACCTGCTGGCGGAGACAATAGAAACAGTCAGAAATTCAAATGGTTTCCACTACAAACCATCTGCGAACAATTAAACCATTATCATTTATGGTCCTGAATGGTATCCACATACCACCACTAGAAGGCAACAAATTACCAGAAGAGACCCACAAGGACCGTTACACTTCCATTACATCCAATACAGTTTCAATTATAGACATTAAACCATTACAAATTCTATGAGTGTTTCAATTATTTTATTTTTTTATTTATTCAGGAGGTCCGTGTTGCTGAGTAGTTTCTCAATATGGCGACCTATAGGCTATAGAAGTTGGATACACTTGATGCGAAGTGTAATTTTAGTCGTACTGGATCTTTTCTTAGCAATTCACCAAGGTATTATAGATAAACATTGATATTACCAACAGTTTTGTCTTATTTCTAGCTTAGTTGTCACTTTATATAAGGTCATAAGGTCATGCTAGCTAGCTGAATTGTTTGCCTCAGTCATTAGCTAGCATAACATTGGTGTCCATGCTTAGCACAGGTCTACAAGCACATATTCATGAGTTGTACAATAGTAGTTTCTTTCATATCGATTCATATGGGGTTTTTTTTATTGATTAATTTGTAGAAAAGGCAATGGACTGGTAAACCTCTTGATAGGTGTAAGGCCAGTGTTTCTATTAACGACTTAATTCACTCCATATGGAATCAAACCACAATTTTACTCATACTGAGTATTTTATTAGCAATTTGCTAAGACGTCTGAGGTAAAAGTTGATCTTTGTGATTGTTTTGCCCAATTTCCATTGTTATTCGGTCTTTACAATGTTTGTTTGTTTTCTTATTATAAAGACTTGGAACAGCTACGTGCTACCTCGGACCATATATTTTCAGTTGCCTAGCAACAGTGAGCTCACGAATTCAACTATTTGGACTTCCCATATTGAAATGTTGACATGTCGTGAATTGACAAATTACGTTTTAAAAAAATACTTATAGACTAAGTATCACCCAAGTATATACATCACATTTATTTATTATTATTATTTTTAGAAAGACACGTTTATATCCTTATTTTCGCAGGGATCATCATATACACAAATCCTCCAATAGGAACACAGCGTGCGTGCGTGCGCGCGCGCGTGTTCGCTGGCAGTTTTACCCGAGCCTTCCTTTCAGAGACATGATGTCGGACGCTGCTGCTACACGAAACACAGGAGAGTCGGGATTAAACGGTATGTACCGTCGCCTGTTTGACTCGTATTACCCCGTCATCCAGGTAGTGCGAAAGATAAGACTTTATCGTACCACACTTTGTGTTTTTTAGGACTTTTCAAGCGTCGCTTAATGTACAAAACGACGTTTGCTGAGTTCAAAACAACTTAACCCAAGCATTCCCTATAGCGGTCCCGACATGATTGACACCTGTCGTGACCAATAATAATGCGCGGAGTGTTAACGAGGCGGGACAATAGGAAAGATTGACAGTCTCCGAACGAATCATGACGGTGAACGCTGTGACGTGGCTCTGCTGAGCTTCATGTCAACAAGACGACTGAAAACATGAAGATTTATACTCTACATGAAAAAAAAACCTTTATAGTTTTGAAACCTTTTTTATTAGTATAATTAATAAACAAATAAAAATCCCATTGCTTGAGAAAAGCCTAATTTCCAATTTAGCCAGCTTTATATAAAATGAGATATATTCCTTTAGTAAACATAATGTCAGCTCTGTTTTCGCATTATTTCTAAATATATATATAAATTACAGTTACTTTTCAGGTCTGAAAGGCTTTTAAAATCTTTACAGCAGCTGCTTCCATCAGTAGTTTCATCTTTCTAATTTAAAACGTGTTGATATCGCGACATCTAGATTTTCAGTCAAAATCTCGTGTTGTCTCGCGAGATTTCGCCTGTAAGCATACAGGTGTACTACATAATATACAGTAGTAGGCATTGTAGTATGTGTATATTAGTGATCTGCAACAAATTCTCAAATGTTTTTGCAGTGTAAATTGTAAAATGTCACTTGAGCTACATTTAAGGGGGGGGGGGAAAAATAGTGCAACAATATTGCAAATGAAATTACAAGACCAAAAAAAAAAAGAATGTAAAGAAGTAAGAGAGAGGGAAAAAATACACGGTTGTGTGTGTATGATATGAGGAAAAAAATGTCATCGTGATGTTCTGAAAATATTTCTATAATACACTATATTTCGATTTATATCGTGGCATAATTCATCACAATATTGATATCATATTGTCGTCTTGCCCTTACCACGTGTGTGTATTTGTTTGCACGTAATCGAGGACAGAATAGTCCACATACGATCTTGTTTTGTCTGAAAACCAGAAACATCGCCGTCTGTAATCTTTAGAGACGTCTAAAGGGGGGGCAAAAAACAAAAACTACTGAACACTCTTCATATTTAGACGTACTGTATAACACAATAATAATAATAAAGTTGTAATGAAATCCCGGTGTATGTTTGTAATCGTAGAGACGTAATTATCCTTATTTTATTATGTTGACGTGAATGAATTCTGTGTCTGAGTCCTAATACAGCTGGTATACAGTAAGACCTGGAAGCGTTTAGCGCGAGGCGGAGAGCCAGTCGTCATGCTCCCGCTAGCTGAGCACAAACCTGGCGTCGGAGAGACGCGAGGTTTGTAGATCACTCTGGCTCCAGAGCTGGAAAGCTTTAAACGTGCGGGACGTGCCGAACGTTCTCCGAGAAATGGAAATCTGTCACGCCTCGGCCTTGCTGTGTGCTTAAATAATAATAATAATAATAATAAGCCATGACAGTTTTTTTTCCTCAGATTCTTTTAATAAAAAATGTAAGATGACATAAAAAAAAAAGTACATCTATTTTTGAAATTGTAATCATTTAAATCTATTTCGATTTTGACATTATCTTCCATCATAAAGCTGAAATTATCACCGTATCACCGTACGCCTTTCCTCCATCCAACATACACTGTACTATTGTCTCTTTACACGTTTGTCAGGATTTTTTCATGTCATATTTAATAGATAATAATAATAATAATAATCCGTGCTATCCGCCCTCTTCCGCATACACGACCTCACAGATACCCGTGGTTGGCTAGTGACGCTGTGATTGGCAGGTGAGAGAGCGTATGCCCCTCCTACTCAGTGGCACTGGCAGCTCAGTGCTTAAGACATTAGACGTCTGATCAGAAGGTCATGAGTTCAAATCCCAGCACCAGCGAGCTGCCACCACTGGGCCCCTGAGCGAGGCCCTTAACCCTCAGCTGCTCAGATGTATAAATGAGATGTACGTAAGTCGCTCTGGATAAGAGCGTCTGCCAAAATGCCATAAATGTCAACGATTTTTTTTTGATTTTTTAAACACCATAATTGAGATAGTTGAGAGGAGAGAAAAAGGTATCAGAGTTTCGCAGTAAAATTCGCATCTTCGTGCAGAATAAAGACGCCGCTGTGCTCGGAAAAGCGCGCAGAGTTTCATCATTCCCGTGAGACGTTAATCATGTGTTTTTATTTTCTTTCCCCGAAGTGTTTAGTTTAACCGAGATTCGGTTTTATTCCACTCGCTTCCAGAAATAGAGCCACACGTACGACCCGGGATGCAGGACTCACAGTTTTGGAATTATCCTGTCTGTCTCTTTCTGTCTGTCTCTCTCTCTCTCGCTCTCTCTCTGTGTACATGCGTTACGTGCCCTGTGGAAGAGGATTAGGCTGCGCTCCAGTGCTCAGCCCTCTTACCTAACCGCGCGCTCGAGTTTCCAGCACTTCAGAGCCTCTTTTCTCTTCAGTGCCAGCGTTTGTGTTTTTTAACGACCTCACTGGCCGACAGTTCTCCACGCCCTCAGGTTCGGCCGTTTTTAACCCGCGTAAACACCATAAAAGCGGTTTATCAGGTGACTTGTGTTGTAAAGAAGACGTCGGAGTTCCTCCTGTCGATATTTTCACAGAGCACAGTTTGCAGTCTGCTTTGTTTCGAGCAGACTTGATATTGATTTCCTTTTCCCAAGCTGGCGATTTTGAAGATATCGCGGTAGACGATGTAATCGTCCAGAACCAATGGCGTACAAACAAACAAACAAAAAGGGAAATGAGCATTTCCACCATTTCAGGTTGATGGAGATTGGAGGGGGTGTATTATTATTATTAGGTGAGCAGATGGTGGGGTTTTGAGGTGCTTTTACAGTAATGTGCTGTAAGAAACAACACAAACCCCTGAAACAGCACATTTTAGATGTAATCGGTTGTCGGATGTCCACATGGCTGACATTTTCTCTGCTCAAAGCGTTCGAACATCTGCGCCAGTGTATTCATCACTTCATCATCGTCATCATCATCATCATGTTTTCTCATGTCAGGAAAACGTACACAAGGCTTACGTCACACAGTAGCACATGGTTAATAATAATAATAATAATATACACGAGTATTATTACTTCGTGCTGTGAAAAAGTATTTGCGCCATCTTGATTTCTTCTGTTTTTGTGTACTTCTCATACTAAATAGTTTTATATCTTCAAACGCAGTACAATATAAAACCAAGGCAACCCGAGGCCCTGTTTACACTGGTGCCTTTTCGTTCTAAAATGAAAACGTTCCTCGCCCACGCTGGCGTTTCCGCCGCGTTTCAGAAACGATCTCCGTCCACGCTACACGACCGTAAAAGCATGTCACGTGACCAGTCGTGCACACTGGGCATGCGCATACGAGTGTAAACAGGAAGTCGGTTGCTAGTCCAAACCGGGATTCCGTGTAGGGCTTACGCCGCTCGAAATGAGATTTGTTGGCGATCGCTCTAATCGTAGCTCGCCTCTTGCGCGTGTAGCAGCTGCAGTGTTATATAATACAGAGTGGAACCGCACAACGGTGGCTAAGAATGACGAGAAAGCCAGCAAAGCTCGCGGTTCAGTCTCCGTGTTGTTGTGTATATGATTAAGGTAGCGTAACGGTCATGTGGTAGGGGCTTGACGAATCAGGGAAGGATACGCAGTGATCCAGAAGAACCAATCAGGGAGCGAATGTGAGCGAAGCCACGCCTTCGTTTTCAAAACGTTCTGGTCTGTTTTACCCTGAAACATGAGCCCGGAGATTTCAAACTAAAACGGGGTCTTCGGCGTTTCCGAAAGTCTCCGTTTATGAGAGTCTCCGTCTCTGTTCATCTGGGTCTCTGTCTCTGTTCGTCTGGGTCTCTGTCTCTGTTCGTCTGGGTCTCTGTCTCCGTCTCTGTTCGTCTGGGTCTCTGTCTCTGTTTGTCTGGGTCTCTGTCTCCTCTCTGTTCGTCTGGGTCTCTGTCTCTGTTCGTCTGGGTCTCTGTCTCCGTCTCCGTTCGTCTGGGAAAATCTTGGTTTGATTTGTCTCTTATTGCCCTGTTGCTTGTGTCTGCCACTGGAATTGCGTCCACACGTTGTTCCATGATTAAGTAAGCAGTGTGTAGTGGGTGAGCATTTTTGTCTTTCAGAAACCTGATGCAGATTGTGGTTTGATGGACAGAGGTTTGATTATTCACAACATTACTGTTGTGTCTTTTTTCAGGATGTTATGACTCAGCCGCTATCAGGTTCTGCTGCATCGCTATGTAAATCAGTGTAACATCCCATATCAGAGTGTTCAGCCTTCCAATCGGAGTGTGTGAGAGTGTGTGAGGATACGAGCTTCCTGCTTAGCTCATCAGATCTCAGTTCCAGAGCAAAGTCAACACACCCTGGAGTCACATGACCCCCACATGTTTACTTGGTTAAAGGAAGTCATGTGATTGTTTTTCCTGCTTATTTCTTAATCACCAGGAACACTGGATTTATTGCTGCAGTTGTGTCTCAGATAATCAACAGTGTGTGTGTGTGGAGGAGGGAGCCGGGGGGGGGTTGTGTGTTCCTGACTGGGCTCACGTAAGGCTTTGGTTCAGATGTCAGAGAGTTTATAGAGGGAGGCAGTGAGAGGCATTTAACTTCCTTTCACCACGCTGTAAATAGAGTTCAGCTCAGCCAACACAGGGCTTATGGGAAATCCTCCTGTCCCCGTCCGTCTCTTTCTGTCTCCGTCCATTTTTGTCTCTGTTCGTATCTGTCTCTATCTGTGACTCTATCCGTCTTCGTCTTTCTCTCTGTCCATCTTTCTCTCTGTCCATCTCGGTCTTTGTCTCTGTCCATCTCGGTGTCTGTCCATCTCGGTCTTTGTCTCTGTCCATCTCGGTGTCTGTCCATCTTTGTCTCTGTCCATCTCGGTCTCTGTCCATGTTCGTCTTTGTCTCTGTCCATCTCGGTCTCTGTCCATGTTCGTCTTTGTCTCTGTCCATCTCGGTCTCTGACCATCTTTATCTCTGTCCATCTCGGTCTCTGTCCATGTTGGTCTTTGTCTCTGTCCGTCTCTCTCTGTCCATCTTTGTCTCCATATATCTTTGCCTCTGTCTCTGTCCATCTTTGTCTCTGTTTCTGTCCATGTTGGTCTTTGTCTCTGTCCATCTTGGTCTTTGTCTCGGTCCATCTCTGTCTCCATCTATCTTTGCCTCTATCTCTGTCCATCCTTGCCTCTGTCCATCTTTGTCTCCGGCTATGTTTGTCCATCTCCATCTGTCTCTGTCCAACTCTCTCTGTTCATCTTTGTTTGTCTGTCTCCGTACCCTTTTCGGGTATATACGGATCGTTTCTTTAAAGAAGTACTGGTCCACGCATCGTAAGCGAGAATCCTTCTTGGTGCAGCTCCAATCCCTTTAGTGCAGGAGTGATTAAGCACTTAAATCAGCAGGTGAGTTTTAACAGCTGGAGCCAAACAAAAGAAGACAAATATCTGCCTGCGGACTGACATCAGTGTTACAACACGGGTTTGCAAACAGTGTTGAAATCAACGTCTAAAAATAACCCAGCGCTGGCGTGCGAGCTTCTGCTGAACTCACGAGGAAGGAAGTCGCACAAGTGAAATGCATAACAAAAGATATTTGTTTCGATTTTTCTTCTCCAAGCCAGCGTGTATATTAACCGCTCATTCACGGAGTAAAAACGTGTTGCTATTTAACAAAGAGATGTGAAGATGCATAATTGTCGATATGGTGAAGTTTAAGGAAGGAGTCTCCAGTGTCAGGAAAACAGGAACTAACTTGTTTTGCAGACATTATTAAATAATAAGGAGAAATAAAACTCAGTAACTGGACTCTGTCACGCTTTTGAGATCCTAACGATGGCCCTTCGTTGGTCCGTGTTTATTTCCCGGTACCGTGTAGGATGTTCGCGACGTTTCTTTGCTTTCAGTTCTGATGTTTTTCCACGTTTTCCCGTCCTCAGGCTCATGGGTGGAGCTCGAGATGAACAAGAACTCCCCCGAGACGTCGCAGTCCGCCTCCCTGGGCACGTCCGGTTTGACCCAGGTTGTTGAAGAGGATGACGGGATAGTCGGGGGGCTGGAACACGTACCTTCTTCATCCTCCATCCATAACGGAGACATGGAGAAGATCCTGCTGGACGCACAGCACGAGTCCAGCCGCAGCAACTCCTCCTGCGACAGGTAGCGGAACAGTTCTGGGCTCAACAACAACAACAACAACAACAGATTATCTGCATTGACCATTTTGAATTAGCATCACATATATCCCTCTCTGAAAAAGCAGTCGCATTAGCTTTCATTTCCTCATATTTAAATATAGACGTGCTAAACAACTTAAAACTTAAATGGTGCCTTTCGTTTGATCAAATATATTGGAACACGTGTATAGGGGTTTCGTGCTGCCCAGGTGTGTCCTGTTCGACTGATTGTTTAAATAATTAATAGCTCTGAACATCTACTCTTGGTTTGAGCCCTGGGTTTAACCTGTGAAGACTGTATTTGTTGTTAAAAAGGATAAACCAACATGAAGACCAGAGAGCTGTGTACGGGAGAAAAGCAAGCCACTGGGGATAGCCGGTACAACAATGTGTTCACATTTTCACAGATGTAGTGCATTATTAATAATACTTGGATGAGGTGCTGAAAACGTGGAACGCCAGACACCTTTTGTACTCTGAAATTCCGAAATTAACCCGGTTGTTTCCGTCCCGCAGTCCACAACGTCCCCGCAGTCCTCAGGATGAAGGTCAGATCAGCTTCGACGTGGACAGAGGAGAAACCCAGGTACTCTTAGACCGAATTTCCCTCTCTCCGATTCACGTGCGTCGACCATGAGTACAGCTAAAAAGGTCTCGTTTACCAGCAAACAAGTATAAAAATTTATCGTTTTCTGCGAATATACGCACAAAAAACTCAAACTCGCGTTTTTGGCCGCAAGAATCAAAAAAACCCAACCAGCACAAATTTAGCAGATTGTCCAGAACATGGTAAGAGTAACACTGACGGAGAGAACGTTGTGTAAAATGAGTAGCAAAAAAAAGCTTTCGTAAAAAAATTGCTACGCTACCAGTCAAAGGTTTAAACACACTCGGTCTTTATTTTTATTTTCCGCATTTTAGAATAATAATAATAAAGTCATCAAAACTCTGGAGTAACACAAATGGAACTATGGGAATTATGTTGTGATAAAAAATCCTAAATAAATCAGAATAATGTAATATTTTAGCATCTTCAAAGTCGACGCCCTCTTCGCCGAGAATTTCCAGAAATGTATTCTTGGCATTTTCTCAACAGATTTCTTGAGGAATTTCCCTGAGATGATTTTTAAACAGTATTAAAGGAGTTCACACCGACGCCGGACTCTTATCGGCTGCTTTTCGGAAAATATTTCCCACCGAGTCGTCCGTATAAAAAAAAAAAAAAAAAAAAAAAAAAAAAAAAACCCAAAAAACTTTTTTTTTTGTAAATAAATTAGACAAAACTTTTTTTTTTGTAAATAAATTAGACAAATTTTTTTTTTTTGTAAATAAATTAGACAAAAATTTTTTTTTTGTAAATAAATTAGACAAAATTTTTTTTTTTGTAAATAAATTAGACAAAACTTTTTTTTTTGTAAATAAATTAGACAAAATTTTTTTTTTTGTAAATAAATTAGACAAAATTTTTTTTTTGTAAATAAATTAGACAAAAATGTTTTTTTTGTAAATAAATTAGACAAAATTTTTTTTTTTTGTAAATAAATTAGACAAAAAATTTTTTTAATAATGAAAGAAATGAATTCGTCAGCACGATGATATTGCTCTCTACGACACCGATTTCGAACATTTAATCTCACACCTTCAGGTCAAAAGATTTTTAAGATCATGAGAAACATTTCATTCTCCAAACTTTTAACCGGTTGTGTATATCAATTTGCAGATATGATGCAATTTATGGGATTATTCGGTATCGTTACCTGACAGGATTGGAGCCGATATTATTATTACAGACATTGTTATTATTATTATTATTATTATTATTTTATATAAAGTGAATAACGTGCATTGTAAATCTGTAGATGCGCCAGAGTTATAATAAAAACAGCATATAGAATAGACTAAATTTGGAAAGCTGTGATCTAGTTTTGTGTGAATTATCTGTAATTGTGTGTGTGTGTGTGTGTGTGTAGGAGGCACTGGAGAAGCTGAGGGATGATGAAATTCTGATGAAGGACTCGGACTGGGTGGCCGACTGGTCCAGCAGACCTGAGAATGTTCCTCCCAAGTGTGTGACGCTGCTTTTTTAAAAAGAATTATTTATTTATTAAAATATTATTAAAATTCCCTTTTTTATTACATGTCTAAAAATCTTTCCTGTGAAAAATCTATATCTAAAAAGTGCAGTTGATTTATCGCTTTAATGTCGTACAATGACTAAAAACAAACTGTTTTTTTGTTTTGTTTTGTTGCGTGTCTGTGGCAGGGAGTTCCATTTCCGACACCCTCGGAGAGCCGTCACGCTCAGCATGCGTAAAACTGGAGCCATGAAGAAAGGAGGGATCTTCTCTGCCGAGTTCCTCCGAGTGTTCCTCCCCTCGCTGCTGCTCTCACACTTACTGGTCCTGGGGCTCGGGTGAGCACTTAAATTATACGCAGACACGCTGTCCACTTTATTAGGAACACCTGTACACCTGTACGTTCAACCAACAACAGTAACAGGGGAAACATCTGGATATTGGAGCAATTCGGAAAACTAGATGTCGGTCGTTTGTGATGATCATTTGTTGCTCTCTATCTCGCTCTCTCTCTCTCTCTCTCTGACAGGGTGTACATCGGGAAGAGGTTGACGACACCCCCTGCCAGCTCATTTTAAGCGTCGACGTGAAGACGCTCCTCAGCCGTGGCTCGTGTGGATTTGAGAGAATGTCGCATTTTGTACAAGAAACGTAGCCCCCCCCCCCCCCCCCCTGCTCGCCCCATAATCACTTACTTTTAGTCACCGTTCTCCTCTCTCCTTTTATATCGGTACAATCCATTTCTGCATCGCTCGGCCTGGAAAGTGCCATAAGAGACCAGGAGGAAGTTAAACGCTCTATATCCTCTCCCCTCCCCCTCCTTTCCCTCTATTCTGTATTGTCAGGAGTTGTGATTACAGTTGTGTCGTGTGTTCAGTGTTGTGGACGTGGATACAGAGGGGGCAGAGTTTAAACCGAACACCGAACCTTAAAATATTCCACTCACGAAACCCGTAAAAAAATAATACTAATAATAATCATTTTTAAATCGGGGGTCAATTAAAGTAAGTACATCAGCTTGCAGGTCTCGTAGATATTGCTTTATAGCTCGTTGAGGTATTTTGGATTTATTTAGCCGTTTAAAAAAAAACAAAAACAAAAAAACCATTTTAAACTCGGTGTATTCTCTGGACTCCTTTCGCAGCGCAGTGAGTGAAACCATTATCGCTTCTGCGTTTTTATTTTTCATTATAATACACACACACACACACACATGCTAATCCAGCAATTCTGGTAATTAACGATGTCCTTAATTATCCTGATCAAACCAGCACAAAATCTCACGAACCAGCAACACTACTGAGACAGAAACGAAACTAGACCCCGCACCAGTAGGGGGCGCCTACCTAAGTGCCGCTTTTAAATGCAGTCCAAAATGAAACATTGAAATGAATGCGACTTATTCGTTATGATGCGGCCTTTTAATTTTATTATTCCAATTCGGAGCATTTTTTTTTTCCGGAAAAGACCGTACGTGTGTGTGAGACCCAGATGTTGGGCGTGGGCGAGACCTGTTACATGTGAAGTGTGTAAATGTTACCGCGTGATGTATTTAAATTTGTGTGCGAGTAGATCGGAGTGGGACGAAGTCTGCGGTCGTGTCCGTTGTGTTTGTGTCGCTTCACTGTTTTTTTTTTTTTTTTCTTTGTCGCTTTCCGTTTTCATTTCTCTTCTCCGTTATCGGACATTTCTTGTGCTCCAAAACCTAGCTCCACTTGCAAGTGGCTTGTCGCAATGAAGCAGTGAAGTAGTGTTATTTGGGTGGGGAAAAAAACCCTACACATTTTGTCGAGACTGCAAATTAGCGGCTAATCCGTACGTTTCGTTATTCGGTTCTTCAGCGTTAAAGATTAAAGATATCGTGAGGGGAAAAATATCTTTTCCAGACCAGTCCTTACACTCGGCCTTCAGGGTTCCTGACATCAAGCAGACAAAAGGGTCTAAATCAAGGGTTCTTGACCTTGTTATTTAAAAATAAATACATATACAGAGTACAGATTATTATTTTTATTTATTTTAATATATATATTTTTTTTCTTCCCACCCATAGAACCCATTTTTAATCAGATTGTCATTAGATCAGAGTCGACGTTATTTACAGATGCAGTAACTTTCATACTTGTGGATTGTCATGTCCACTACTTATAATAAAACAAAAAATAAAAGTGCAGACCCCCTGTCTACGCTTCAGACCCCTCTTTTAGAACCAGGGCTCAAGATATAAGCCATTGGGGGTTTTTTTTATTAAATTATTATTTTTGTTTCCATGGTGAGTAATTTGAATGATCTTGGAGTAACCCTGGAGTAATCCAGTGAGTAAACCACGCCCTTATCAGATATAACGTGAATGTGTTTCAGCCAATCAGATCGCGTGGTTGGAACTAACTGTCTTTATGTCACGACATCCGGTTAAGGCTGATGTATAATACGCATATGTGTACGCGAGACGGCTGCCGCACGTATCCTGAGGTATAACGCCACGTGACGCGGTCCGCACCTGAATAAACGAACTAGCGTCGTGTCCCAGATCGCACGCTTGTGTCTTTATCCAGACCGTTATAATCCAGTACTAAGAGTTTTCCTAGTACAGTTAGTGTTTGAATTAAAAAAAAAATATCAAAGGGATATTTTGAGTACCAGTCTAGGATTCAGGATTTTTTTTTTAGATTAGTAAATATTTCTGGATGTTCAATAAGGGGTTTTACGCAGATCATGACGACGATCACAAAGACGGCAGAGAGAAACCGTAGTAGCAGACAGTCAAGTCGGGTCAAATTCTCTTCATTTTCCGCCGCACGACGACAAACAAGCTCCTCGTCCCCAGAGGATACACCGGTCTTCTATTTCATCCGCATTACCGAGAATAGCTTTAGTTAGCTAAATTCTAAAATTAGCTGATTCTAGCTAGGACGGGTAAGCGCGTTGTCCTGGCGACGGCGTGCGTGACGCATTTGAACGTATAAGAACTGAAGACTCTGGTCAGCGCTTTTTGTGAAAGCAGCCTTGTAATTGAGCTGCATTTAATACGACTCCGCCCTCTAGGCTCCGCCCCAAAGACTAGAGATGAAATTGTACTAGAATGATAATACAGTCCCACGTTAAAATGAAATGTTTGATCATGGACCGTCTTTTGGTCTGGAACGGAAACGTATTTCTCCTCAGACGAACAGCATTTCTCGACTGAAACTATTCAGTTAGTTAGTAAGTAACGCTTCCTCTGTCTCGCGGAGCGTGATTACTGAATATACAATGATTCATTCAAAACGTGAGCTAAAAACCGGAACGTTTAAAGCGAGTACGGATCACACTTCAGCTCGCAGCTTGGCAAGATTTACACTTCCAATCCGATCAAATGCCATATCAGGCATGATATGGGGCAGCAGTACAAGGATGACTGTATTTCCTCCATAGCCTTCAGTCGTCGATCATAATAACGAGTAAGTCTTGGAGCATGCTCTCAGGTACTGTAGATAGTTTACTCGTATCAGGGGTTACTGATCAGAAGGTCGGGGATTCAAGCCCCAGCACTGCCAAGCTGCCACTGTTGGGCCCTTAAGCAAGGCCCTTAACCCTCTCTGCTCCAGGGGGGGCGCTGTATCATCTCTGACCCCAACTTCCTGACATGCTGGGGTATACGAAGAAAAGAATTTCACTCTGCTGTGACCAATAAAGACTCGTTATCATCTGTAATTTCTGTAACTATTTCACTTTTATTTCAGCATAGTCCTCGTACATGTTTAGGGTTCTTCAAAGCTTCTTTAAGGATCCATAATGTTTCTTCGATTAAAAAAAAAAAAAACCCTTTCAGAACCTCTGAGTGCACGTAGCCACGTTTTCAGATAGTTTGCGTGATCGACACATTGTGTCTTAAAGCAACATTGTGACGTTTTTCACAATTGTCCTCCGTTTTGTTTTATTCCTCCTATAAGACCTCCTCATCACTCGGTCTCTCCTTCACCATTTCGCGTAAGTGCTCACGCCCCCGTGTGCACCGCCACGTTCCTGTTACTTTCCGTTGATGGGATTCTTTCTTTTCTTGTTTTTTTTTTTTTTTTTTGTCTTTCTTTTTTACCGCTTTTGTAGCTAGAGATAATGAGTTGAATTTGTCGGATTGTTTAGATTGTGGCCGAGCTAAAGCTTACAGCGAGTTGCTTTGGGGCGTGGAGAAACCTCTTTCACAGATTACCCCTGTCCGTGGACAATTCGGATCGTTTTGACATTAAATTTAAAGAAGAAATCATGTTTGTTTGTTTGTTTTTATTGATTGATTTATTTATTTTGAGAGGGTGGGGTTGGGGTAGTTATTACTTTAGTATGCACATTGTTTTCTAAAAATAATAAATAAATTAATAAATAAATAAATAAAAGTCTGCAACTCCTTATCTTAAAAAAAAAAGTCAAATAAAATTAAAATTCAGTGTTAAGGTTTTATCATATACGGTACCTGGAACTGAAATGGATTTATTCCGAATTTTATACGATGAATCTATATAAAACAAGCCCTAATATTGAAATTGAAAATATATACACTACACAGTATTGGCAAAAGTTTTTGGACACCTGACTGAGACACTAATGTGTGTTTTTTGTTTTTTTTTTTTCTCCAGATTTAGTCACACTTTTGCTGTTATAATGCGCTCCACTCTTCCAGGAAGGATTAACGCTAGATTTGAGGGCGTGGCCGTGGGGATTTGTGTTCATTCAGACGTTCCACAAGAGCGTTAGTGAGGTCGAGGTCAGGCGCTGATGTTGACTTGAGGAGGCTCCAGTTCCAGTTCATCCCGAAGGTGTTCAGTAGGGTTGAGTTCAGGACACCTCGAGTTCTTCCAGTCACACACCATGGAGCTATCATGGGGCTGGCTTTGTTGCACAGGGACACCTTCATGATGGAACAGTGTCTGGGCTTCTTAGTTCCCGTGAAGGTAAATTCTAACGCTACAGTGTTCTGTACAATTTTGACCTTCCTGCTTTGTTGAAGAAGCATGTGTGGGTGTCACGGTCAGGTGTTCACACTTCACCTGTGTTCACATCTTTATGCAACACACTTGGTCAGTAGCTGAGTTTATGGCTGTGAGTTTATTGCTCTATTTTGCCCCCTAGCGGACTAACAGAGTGTATTACAGTCTACAAGATGATTTTAATGTAGAGTGTAAATTGTATGGTAGAACCTTCTTCTTAAGTAACAGCTAAAAGGAAAATGGATGGAGTTAATAGGAAGAGGAATGTACATCTAAATCCACCGAGTCCTGACAGTCCTGAAATAAAATTAGGCAATTAGAATATATATATATATTTTTATTCTCAGGGTAAATGGAAATGAAGTCGATTTGAAATGGATGAAAATTATTTGATATGAAATGCAATGTAAAGTAAAGATATTCTGTTTCTTAGAAAGTATATGAGGTCTTCGTAAAATGATTTCAGCCCAAATATCATCGTGTGTCTAGTTCTGAAACCAATAAAACCAGTGAGTCGTTTGGGAGCCGAAAGAGTCGACTCATATTGCTGAGCTGAGTCAAACGATTTGACTCACTGACAAATTTTTTTTTCAATAAAACCAGAATTCCCAATCAGTACTAGCTTTCCATTCTCAGTGATCTACTCTGCCCTCTAGTGGGTAAGATGAGAAGTAAAAGGTGTGTCCATGTCTGGCTTTAAGACCTGAGAAGTGCAGAGAGACAAAAGCTGATGAATCTGATGAGTCAGTACGCTCTGTCCGAGCTGGAAATACAACACGCATGCAAGAATCCATCAGGAACACGGATCACTTACTCGGGAGTGAGTTCTAACCGCATAAAACCGACGATATGTTCTCAGAGCTCAATAAGTCGTTGCTTCTTCATTGGAATTATTTCCTGATGTTTCCCTCCATAAATAAAATTTTTTTTAAAAACTGACCACCATTATGTATTTTATAATCTAGGAAGAAAGCCCAGTGAGACACACCCAGAAATATCTAATCACACACTAATACAATCATCCAGCCAGATCCCGGTGACCTATGACATCAGCGGCAGGAGTGGGAGGAGCTAAACTCATGGGTTGCTCCGTCCTGATAGGCTGAAACACATGTTCTGATGCTCTCTAAGGGAAGGCGGTGTGGGACGTGTTGTAATAAGCAGGATTTATGAGGCAGTATGATGAGATAATATCGAAATTGTGATGTATGACATCACAGTATGCTTTTCCGAGCTACTTGGTAATGATAACTGCAGTCGTAAGGATATACTTCATTGGTATGTGGTGTGTGTTAAAATATACACGTTCTAATAAAGAAACTCAGCGCTCTGCCTGGTTTTCAGTAATAAGTTTGAACGTGGGAAATAAATTAGCGTTTCCTTCAGAAGGTGTTGATTTATTCTCTGTAACAGCGGCTCTGAGAGTTCTACAGGTTTGTATTAATGCGCTCGTTCGAACACGTTATCGTTTCTATAGTAACAGCTCGTGTTCAGGGACCCGCACGGCAGACGCTCCACGTGAACGGGTTTATTAAAAACTCGTCGCCGTGGTGACGTTTTCTATCATGTTTACGGAAGACGTCTCCAGTGCCAATGCCACTTCTGTCGCAGTCAGAGGTAAGTTCAGTTTCTCCTCTCATAACCTCATACCAGTGGTGCGTGTGAACACACGTACACAAGAACCTTTGCACAAACTCGTGTGGCCGTCATATAACGTTAACATCATTCCCTGGAAACTTCTAAACAAGTTCCTAAAAGTTTGGAGCGTTGAGGAACCCTGGCGGTTACCTGACGTCCATAGAACCACGGTTGCATACATAACAGAACTTTCTTTTTTTCTGACAGAGGAGTTTAAGCGTTTAAGCCAACCAGGACAGCCAGGAACCTTTTGATGGCAGCTTGACCTTCACGGACCACATTTCAACAACTGCATGGTTCTGTAGGTTCATCCTGTACAACATCAAGAGAATCAGACCCTACCTCACCGAACAGGCTACACAGATACTAGTCCAAGCTCTTGTCATCTCAATACTGGACTACTGCAACGCACTACTCTCGGGTCTCCCAGCCAGCTCCATCAAACCCCTTCAGATGATTCAGAATGCAGCAGCGTGCCTCGTCTTCAACCAGCCCAAGAGAACCCACATCACACCCCTCTTCATCTCCCTCCACTGGCTTCCTGTAGCCGCTCGTATCAAATTCAAGGCCTTGATGCTCACCTACAAGACCTTGTCTGGAACAGCGCCCCCTACCTCAACTCTCTCCTGAAGGTTTACGTTCCCTCACGCAATCTGCGATCAATCCATGATCGACGCTTAGTAGTACCTACTCAGCGTGGCTCAAGGTCCCTTTCAAGAACCTTCAAACTAACTGTCCCTCAGTGGTGGAATGAACCTCAATCCAACCTCAATCCGGACCACAGAATCTCTCACCATCTTCAGAAAACAACTAAAGACCCAGCTCTTCCGTCAACACCTAACCAAACCCTAAAATGCCAACCCCCACACTATTTAATAAATAAATAAATAAACTTACTCTGTGCACGTTGCTTCTCTAGAACTCTATAGCTCTTGTACGGTAGCACTACTTGTATCGTTCTCCGCTTGATATATCGCTTCGCTTGTACTTCCGCATTTGGAAGACGCTTCGAATAAAAGCGTCCGCTACACGTATAAACATAAATGAAAATGTTTGACAAGTTTGTTAGCTTCGGAAAAGAGAAACGAGACAGGCTGCTGAAGGAGCGAGTGTTATAGCTGCCGTAACGTAAGCGAGGACATGCAGGAACTCGCTTTCACAATGTTAAGTGTAATTATTAATAAGATTTGAGAAAGTATGCAGTGTTATTACGTAATAGAATAATGGAACGGATGGCCAAATGTTGTAGTGTGAGTGGAATGAAACGGTTCGGAATCAACGCGAAATCTGTCGTCGGTTATTTTCCCTTCACAGCACGATGCAGAGAGAATGATTTCTTCATTCATTTGTTTTGTTTATCTGGAGACTTAAAGCATGCTTCTAATAACACGTCACACCATCACAAGATCACTGGACAAACAGCATGGGTGCAGCAGTTAGTGCTGGGACCACTAATTTGCGGGTCATTTATGATTCCAACTGATTGTGTGTGTGTGTGTGTGTGTGTGTGTGTGTGTGTGTGTGTGTGTGTGTGTTATGGCTTGTAGAATATGTAAGCAATAATGTGTGTGTGTGTGTGTGTGTGTGTGTGTGTGTGTGTTATGGCTTGTAGACTGTGTATGCAATAATGTGTGTGTGTGTGTGTGTGTGTGTGTGTGTGTGTTATGGCTTGTAGACTGTGTATGCAATAATGTGTGTGTGTGTGTGTGTGTGTGTGTGTGTGTGTGTGTGTGTGTTATGGCTTGTAGACTGTGTATGCAATAATGTGTGTGTGTGTGTGTGTGTGTGTGTGTGTGTGTGTGTGTTATGGCTTGTAGACTGTGTATGCAATAATGTGTGTGTGTGTGTGTGTGTGTGTGTGTGTGTGTGTGTTATGGCTTGTAGACTGTGTATGCAATAATGTGTGTGTGTGTGTGTGTGTGTGTGTGTGTGTGTTATGGCTTGTAGACTATGTAAGCAGTAATGCGTGGGTGTGGGTGTAGGTGTGTGGAATGGCTCGCGCGGTGCTGAACGGACAGCGCCCTGGGCGGGGCAGCGCGCGCCACCGCGGACACGCAGCCCCGACATCAAGTTAACGCAAACTTTCCCCGCGTTCATGCTTGTATTTTAGTTGCACCGTGTGTTATAATTCTCTCCAGATGTGCGGTGCGTGTGAGCGCCGGTAATCCGCCGGAGATCGATCACGCGGTCAGGCAATCACACAATCGCGCGCGCGTGCGTGCGTGCGGGGGGGACGGCCACGGTGGTCAGACAGAGCAAAACAAAAGGAGCTGCACCATAAATCAATCCGGGAGGAAGTGGATCAGAGATCAGAAGCTTGGACGCGTCCGTGACTGCGTGAAAGCGCAGCACTTCCGGATAAGAAGCTGTGCGTGGACATCTTCCCGCAGCTCCCAGGCGCATCCTGATCAGATCTGCTGCACGGTAACGCACACCTATATTTTCTCCTAAGGCGTGACATTTGCGTCGGGGTTTGCATTAAAGCGCGTGCTTGTCCTATGATCGAAACTAAACCGTGCATGTGCACGAGCTGAGAATATAAATATATATATATATATATATGGCTTTAGTCGCGTGCAACATATAACCAGAATATGAGGATGAGATTCGCATGCAGTGTTTTTATTTATTTATTTATTTATTTAATAAAGAAGTTTAATCCTGGTTGTCAGTAGCGTTAGCAGTGGTGGTGGTGGTGCGGTTTAATTCCACCCTGAACACTGAGTCACTCCTCCACTCCTCCACTCCTCTGTGCATTTCATTTCAGTCCTGAGAACCAGAGCCTTCACTTCACCTGAGCTTCCAGTCTGAGCCATGTCCATGTACAGAGACACAGCCGATTTGTCCCGGAGTTCCCCGACCCCCAGGCTGTGTGGAGTGCTGTGTCCGCTCGACTCGCTGTGGACCGACGGGAAGAAGATGGAGGGGCAGCAAAGGAGCACGAACACGGACAACAGGAAGGTGGAGATCCGCAGGAGCGCTGGCAAAGAGCTGCTGCAGAACCTCAATGACCAGGTACCAGACTCCCTCTGTCCATCCATCCACCCATCCCTCCATCTGTCCATCCCTCCATCCACCCATCCCTCCACCCATCCCTCCACCCATCCCTCCATTTGTCCCTCCCTCCACCCATCCCGCCATCTGTCCATCCCTCCACCCATCCCTCCATCTGTCCATCCCTCCACCCATCCCTCCATCTTCAAATGGTTTCCTCAAATTCAACTGAAAATGCAACTTATAATGATTTCTCCAGTTTTAAAATTATTCACCCCCCTGAATAGAATCCCTCACAACAGCACAGATATGCAGAACAGGTGTTTTCTCAAGCACACCTGATGTTAAACTAATCAAGGGCTTCATTAGCTGCAGCAGGTGTGTTTGAGCTGGAACACATGAAATACCTGAACTGGCTAGGGGTAGAAAATGTATGAAATACCTGGACGGGGCAGAAAAAGGAAGCTATCAACAGCTGCAAGCAGATTTGTGAGAAGGCAGGTTGTGAAAGACACTCGGGTGACTGTAAAAGACCTGCAGCAAGACCTGGTGTAACAGACACTGAGGTTTCAGTGAGCACAGTAAGGCGCGTACTAAACTCAGAAGGTTTCCATGCCAGAACTCCAAGACGTTCACCGCTACTGACCCAAAAGCACAAGAAAAGTCTCTCAAAATCATATAAATAATCCACAGAAGTTTTGGGATTGTGTTCTGTGGAGCGATGAAACAAAACTGGACCTTTTCAGCACGATGGATCAGCGGTATGTCTGGAGGAAGAAGAATGAAGAAAGAACACTCTGTCCACAGTCGAGCATGGTGGGGGCTCGGTGATGCTCTGCGGCTGCTTTGCATCCTCTGGCACTGGAAACCTGCAGCGTGTGGAAGGTGAGATGGATTCATTGAAGCATCAGGAAATCCTAGGAGAAAACCTCATGCCATCTGTGAGGAAGCTGAAGCTTGGGAATCATTGGACCGTACAACAGGACAATGATCCCAAGCGTACCTCAAATTCCACCGAGGCTTGGTTACAGAAGAAGTTCTGGAAGATTCTACAGGGCCATCACAGTCACCTGACTTGAACCCCATAGGAAATCTCAGGTGGGATGTGAAGGCGGCGGTTGCAGCACGCAAACCCAAGAATATTACTGAACTGGAGGACAGTGCTCATGAGGAACGGGAGAAGATTCCTCAGGAACGCTGCAGAAGCTCTGCATCTCGTTTACAGCAGGTCATAACAGCAAAAGGTGCTCTACTAAGTACTAAAGATGCTCGTCATGAAGGGGGTGAATAATTTTGAGACTGGGGAAATCATTATAAGTTGCATTTTCAGTTGAATTTGGGGAAACCACTTGAATCATTCGTCGTGTTGAACTATTTCAATCGCTTTGATTTGATTTGTTCATCGCAAACCGCTGCAAGTCTGTACATTTTAATCAATAAACCTGATTTGCACTGGGGGTCGAATCATTTTGATTGCAACTCTATCTATCTCCCTATCTGTCTATCTATCCATCCATCCATCCATCCACTGCTATAATTATTCATGTCTATGTCTGTCTGTGATTATCCATCCATTCAACTGTCTGTCTCTCTAAATCTGTGTTCTAAGCATCCCTGATTTGGCTACTGTTCTGGACATCACTGAGAAATTGATGTAGCAAATCAACATTCAAATACTGAGCTCCTGTGACAGATGCAAGCTAGTTTACTAGCAGCTAATGGGCTAGCTGTCTGCTGCTGTTACCTACACTGTACTAAATTCTGCTCAAACTCACCATTTTACTGACCAGATCATTCTGACCTTCAATCTTGCACAATAGACGTCTCCTCTTAAGACTCTTTAGCCAAAGTGGATTAGACAAATTGTTCACAGAATCAGACCAAATATTCAGGATTAGATCAAATATTCCAGATTAAAGACATTTTGTTTTCCTGGATTATACAAAATATTCCAAATTAGAGGAAATATTCTCGATTAGATCAAATATTCAGGTTTGGAAAAAATCAGTCTGGCTTAGACAAATTATTCCCGATTAGAGAAACTATTCTGGATTAGAGGCGAAATAGTCTAGATTAGATTAACTATTCTGGTTTGAAGAAATTATTGTGTATTTAAAAAAAATAATATTCCAGATTAGTCAAAATAGCATGGATTAGACAAAATATTTGAGATGAGAGAAGTTTTTCTGGATTAGACAAAATATTCCAGATTAGATAAATAATTCTGGATTAGAGAAATTATTCAGGGTTAGACAAAAGATTCCAGATTATTGAAATTACTCAGAATGAGATTTTTTTTTTTAATCCAGATTAAACAAAATATTCCAGGTCAGATGAAATATTCTGGATTAGACAAAATATTCCAGATTAGATAAATAATTCTGGATTAGAGAAATTATTCATGGTTACACAACATATTCCAGATTAGAGAAATGATTTGGAATTAGATTTTTGAAATAAAAAAAAAATCCAGATTAGACAAAAGATTCCAGATTAGATGAAATATTCTGGATTAGACAAAATATTTCAGATAAGAGAAATTATTCTGGATTAGACTAAATATTCTGGGTTAGATAAATATCTCTGGATTACAGAAATTATTCTGAATTAGATTTTTAAAAAAATCCAGATTAGCGAAAATATTCTCGGCCATACAGAATGTTCCAGATTAGAGAAATTATGCTGGATTGGACAAATTATTTCACGTTAAATGACATATTTTTTGTGTGAAATCTTTTTCTGGATTAGACTAAATGTTGTAGCCATAATTACAGCCATATTGTGCCATAAGTATTGGCATATCGTAATGAGGGTTGGAGGGTTAATGGAGGAAGGAAAGGAAGGAGTCGGAATGGCAGGAGGAAATGGGGGTGGTGTTCATCATTTGCATATTAATGCATATTCATAGACATTTACATTTCTAATGAGAGTAAAGGTATAGCACACGTTCCTAGAGCAGTTGTAGTAGTTTGCTGGGTATTAAAAAGACATGAAACACTTTATTATTCAACAGATTATGTTTTTATAGTTTAAACAGCATAAAACGTGGTTCTCTAAGCAAGACAATGTGAAATGAAAATTCGAATGCATGTAAATCATTGCATTTTAGTGGGCGGGATTTCAGTAGGTGATCTTTCGAACTTTTGCAGCTATAAACATTCGTTCCCTCACCAAACCTCTCTCTCTCTCTCTCTCTCTCTCTCTCTCTCTCTCTCTTGTAGACAAAAAAAAACCCCAAGAAACTGCAAAGTCACAGCTTTACCTCTGACTGTTCCAAAGCACTGACACTGGAGACTCCTTCCATAAATGTTAAATAAACATGTCCTTACTGAAAACCTCGGCACATCAGCGATTACACATTTTCCTCTGTTAAATAGTGTTTTTAATCCGTTTAGAAAAAAAAAAAAAAAACAATTAACAGATATACGAATCCCTTTGATTGAGCTGTTACTATAGAAACAGTAGTATATTAGGACGAGCGCATTTATATGAACCGTTTCTCAGACAAATCAGACAAAGCTTTATAAATTCTGAGTCTTGGCTTGCGTGCTGTTCCGCTGCCTCTGAGGACATGCTAAGACTACAGGGAGCTCTCGATATCTGGGATGCAGTAACCATAGTTACCCAGCCCCGTCTAACGACAGCGACGGAGGGAAAACGGGAGCGGAGGAATGGCGGAGGAGTGATTCAGGAGAATTTGCTTCTCTCTTCCTGTTGCATTTGAGAGAGAGAGAGAGAGAGGGGGGGGGGGGAGAACACATTTAATAATCATAAATCAGTGCAGTTGATGTGATCTCGAGAAGAAGAGTAGAGTAAAAGGGGGGAACACATGATTTAAGGCGTAGTAACATGACCCTGAGCTGCTCTCACTCACAAAGCTTCACTCGTTCATTCCGTGTGGATGTGAGAGAGATGCTGCAGCTCTTTCCCTCACCGAGAGCCTGTAATCATCGACCAGATCAATATACAACTGTGGTGAAGCAGCTGGACTAATGCACTCTAATGTAACACCCGAGCACTCTATCTATCTATCTATCTATCTATCTATCTATCTATCTATCTTAAAACCACCCACCCTTATTTCTGTGCCTGCCTGCCTATCCATCTGCCTATTGTTCTGGTCATTTATCTCTGTGTCTGTTCTCTTAGTCCATCCATCCATCCATCCACCCATCCACCCATCCCAGTGATTATTTATCCGTCTTTCTTACGCATTTATCTATTTGTTGAATTATTTATGTTTGTCTGTCTGTTCTCCGTCCATCCATCCATCCATCCCTGTAATTATTTATCTCCTTCTGTCTGTTATCAATCTATCCATCCATTCACTCTAATTCTTTTTCTCTCTTTGTCTGTCTATCTGTCCATTCATCCATCCATATAATTATCTACCATGTAATATTTATCTCTGTCTGTTATCCAGCCATTACTCCATCTATTTGTCTAGTTATTTATGTCTACATCCATCCATCTATCTATCTATCTATCTATCTATCTATCTATCTTTCTTTCTTTCTTAGGAAAAGTTATTGTATTTAATACCCAGAGACAGGAACGTAATCCAGGAGTGAATAGTGGAGAGATTAATCGGTGAGGTTGATGAAACCAGGCTCCAACATATGACCGAATCAATCCCTTTTTTTCCCCCTTTGTTTTTTTTTTTAGCAGAGAGACAGACTGGATCTTCTTTGGTCAGATCGCTATCCGTAACGACCGGCCACTCCTTCTGTAACTAATGCACACTTCCGTTAAAGATAGCATGTCTCATAGTAGTGTTTACTGTGGGTGGGGTACGGTACAGTAAGGAGTGTATATAATGTTCTGTGAAGAAAAAAAACAACAACGAAAATGTATTCTGTTTTTCAATCGTATTCCTAGATTGAACATTTAATTAACCCATTTTATGGTATATTATTATTATTATTATTATTATTATTATTATTATCATTGTACTTGATTTCTCTTTATATCTCAGTAAGGAAATCTCCCTCAGTTGCACAGAGATGTCATTGAGGGATAGCGCCACCTACCTTTGCACAGGTTAAGGTTGTTTGTAGAACATCTGATAACTTTTAAGAATAAAAGCAGGAGATTTTTGCTCTGCGGTTCTTAATAATGAGTCAGAAGCCCTTCAACACTGCATATAAATCAACATGAGTTGGATATGATCCATTAACGCTTAATGCATGAACTGCACAGACCTCTCAGAGGTTAGACTGGGGTGGCATGCTGGGGTGCTTCCGGGGTGGCAGCAGTGCTCTTGTGCCCCCCATGTGACCACGGTGCGAATTTGTTCTGGCCTGTTTAACCCTGTTTCATTAAAAATCCGTGGCTCGCTTGGCATTCAGAAGCGTTTGGTCACACTGGATCCAATGTTTTCCTCCACCCAGTTCTTGGACTCGGAGATGGGCGTGGCTAAACGTCTGTCCATTCGGAATGGAACAGGGCGGGGGCTTTGCGCATGCGCGCTGCGCTCTTTCTGTCCTTCTTGGCGCATCAGCGGAGAAAAGGAGAGCAGATAGACATTCTTCTTTCTTTCCCTGTGATTTCTCTCTTTCTCTTTTTGCGCTTCGGCTCGATCGTCTCCGACTTCCGTCGCACAGCACGGCCTGATTTCCTCTCCTTGAAAAGCGTTGGAGAATTTTTTTTAAATTTTTGACATCTATTTCAGCCATAACGGTTCATCCAAAAGAGGGTGAAGATGTCCGGATATCAGGGCAAGAAGAACATCCCTCGCATCACTGTGAGTTCATGGAGAAAAATATTTGATTTCTATAGGGAGGGGGAAAAAAAAAAAAAAAAAAAAAAAAGGTGCTTTTCATTGCAGGACAGATGACAAAATAAAATGACCTAATGCACTAGATCATTTTTTTTTTCATCATTCATATTTTGGAACCATTTCAATCCTGATGTTTTGTTTATAAATATATACAGCAATCTTTAACAGATTAGACAGTTATGTGCAAAAACATGACTCGTTCGAGAGCTGTGTTCTGATATTGACTTATTATGTATTAATTTATGCAAATGTCGAGCTGTCACTTGAAAGGATCTCGTGCACCGGCTTTGCATATGAAAATAACACAAGTGTTCATTTAAATAATAATAGCAATAATAATAATAACTTCAAATCTAATCCAGGATGCTATAATTGATCAGAGTGTACACTAGTGCATTGTTATTTGCTTCTTTGACCCAGAGCAGCTGATGAAGCATGTCCGATCTCCTCTCCAGCTCTTTCATTTCTGCTCTTTGTTCGAGCTGCTGCGGCTGGGTTTTTTCAGACCCCGGGTTGCCAGATTGACATTTTGTACTCTCTGTGTTTTAGGAGCGTTGGCATCATGTAAAGGATTCGGAGTGTAAGATTGCCTTTCGGGTGAATGTGATGTGATGAAAGGGTTTGGATGATCTGAGGAGAAGCGTGGAAGGGTTTTGTGTGCAGATGATGGAATGAATGGTGATGAAATCTGGCAACCCTGCGGCTGTCGCGGCGCTACAGTGTGTGTTTAATGTCGCATCCGCCCATCCGCAGCCAGGGCCAGCTGGGAGCGGTGCAGGGTAGGATTGTGGGGGGAACAAAAAAAGAGAGAGAGAGAGACAGGAAAGAGGGTCTAATGTCATCAAAATAGTGCACTAGTGGAGATAAAGTGCAGTGCAGTGAGAGATATGTAGGCTGTATTATTATGGAAGCACCTTTGCTTGTGTGTGTGTGTGTGTGTGTGTCTGGGGTGGAACCCCAAATAATCTTTAGTACCTTCACTTGGAAATGTGTGCGATTTAACATCAATAGTGGAGCACACGCACCTTTTCCAGGTCTATCGGTCTTCACGGTACCACCCCAAGCATTCGTACGTGTCTTTCAGAGGGTTTTTTTTTTCCGACTCCACCTTAATGAACATGTACAGTGATGTAGGTGAGTACACTGGAAGGAGCTCTGGAAACCGTGTTCTACAGTTCGGGTCCACGAAGCGAAACAGGTGTTCACGAGCACTTATGCACAATAATCTACACAACCCCTGGTCGCACAAATCTGGCTCAGCCGGTGGTCGGGGGACATGGTTGCATCATTACAAAGGAAGCCATTTTTGGTGGGATTTAGAAGAAGAAGAAGAGGAGGAGGAAAGGAAAGAAGGAAGGAAGGAAGGAGGTCTTCGGGGGACGTGAGACGGCCTCTTTGCGCTACACGAGAGGACCGTTGTCGTCCTTTGTGTTACTCAACCCGGAGCCATGCAGCTGCCACGACTGAGTGTAGGAGCATGTGCTCTCACGGCACACGGACTGGTGTCCGGATGCCTTTCGCACGATTTCAAAGGCGTAGAGATGAAGGGACGGCTGAAGAACGCGGGCTGGAAGAGAAAAGCGAGAGAGGGATCAAATAGGCGAATAGAAATAAATAAATAAATAAATTAAAAAAAGGGTGGGGATTGATTTTGTAGCTGTGAGGACTCTCTCTCTCTCTCTCTCTCTCTCTCTCTCTCAGCTGTGTGTGTATGTGTGTGTGTGTGTGTGTGTGTGTGTGTGTGCGAGCCACACCCCTGTTCCTCACGTCCATCAGGTACCAGCTGCCTGCATGCTGACAGCACCGGACTCCTAACACAACCGCAGTATTTACACCGGATTCATCAGTGTTTTTAAGGAGCAAACACAAACCCACAGGATGCTGGTTATAAACGATCACTCATTCATTCCATCTGTCCGTCCGCAGCTCGACAGATAGCTTTCGGACTGACGATAAAACCCAGAATCGGCTTCTAGAAAGCATCCTCGTTCCACACGTGGAGCCCAGCCATCCTAAATTCATCCGAAACGGTGACCTCATGTTGTTTATCTCATTTTTGTTAAGCGGTTAATTCTCATCACTCGTCACAAACTCATTCATAGATCAGAGAAGGGAAAAAGAAGATGCACAGTACGTTTCTGTAGATAGTAGATACACTGTAATACTCGTTATACTTTATCACAAGTCAAAGCAGGTGCATTTTTGAAAAATTTGTTTTATAAGTTAAAACACATACAGCTTTATTTTAATTAAAATTTTTTTACAAGTCAAGGTAAATACACTGTACATTTTGAATAGATAGGGAGTTACAACTTGAATTGGAATTCTCTTTGATTTTTTTTTTTTTTTTTTTATAAGTCGAAGCAAATTCAGCTACATCTTTTAAAAGTACAGACTTTTTAAAAAGGTTTTTTTTATTTCAAAGTAGATACAAATTTAAAATAATTTTTTTATCGTCAATGCACGAGTTAAATTATTTATTTATTTAATTTTTTTTTTTGGTAGGCAGATTTTATTTTAGAATTTTTTTTTTTTTTTTTTGAAGTCCAAACAGATGCAACAAAATGTTTTTTTTTTTTTTAAATACATTTTTGTAAGTCAAAGTAGATACAACTTTCATGTTTATAGAAAATATTTTTGTCAAAACAGATACAACTTAAATTTTTTAATCATATGTCAATTATATGTCCAAATAGATACAACTGAAACGGTTTGTATATTTATAAATCAAAGTAGATACAACATGATTTTTTTTTTTTTTTTTTTTTTTGCTTTTACTGGTAGCCAGATAGATGACATTTTTTGTTTTGTGATTTGTATAAGTGAAAGCTGATACAACAATTTTTATATATATATATATATATATATATATATATATATATATATATATATATATATATATATATAAAGTAGAAACAATTCTTTTTTTTAGCAGATACATTAAGATTTTTATATGTCAAGGCAGATACAGTTTTTATATTTGAACAATTCTTAATAAGTCAAAGCAAAATTAGCTTTAATCTTTTTACACGTTTTTATTGGTAAGCAGATACAACTTTTTTTAAAATAATTTTTTATAAGTTCAAACAGATGCAACAATTTTTTAAATACATATTTGTAAGTCAAAGTAGATACAAAATGAATGTTTATATTATTTGTTTTTAACAAATTTTTTAATAAAATTAATTTAACAAACTCCTCATTTATTTATTTTTTTTTTAACAAATTGAAGCAGCTACAACTTTTCTTTTCTTTTATGTCAAAGATTTATTTATTTATTTATTTTTAAATAAGACCAAAATTGGCTCCTAGTAAGCGTTCCTGCTCCACATGTGGACCTGATCTTAAATCTTAAATTAGTCTGAAACGACCTTGTGTTGTTTATCTTGTTTTCTTAACTGGCTAATCCTTATCACTCATCGCAGACTCATTCACACACGACGTTGCCAAAAATCAGAGAGAAAAATCCCAAATACAAACTGGCACACACACACACACACACACACACACATACACACATGCTCGTAAGAGCTTCGTTGTTCACTTTAACTCAATTCCGAGGTCTTTCTGGAAAGATGCAGTGATTAGATTTGCATGTGCTGTATTTCCTCTAATTTCCTCAGACTACATGAATGCTCAGGGGAGCGGGGAGCAGAAGGTCTGGGTAATTGGGTGGGGCAGGGCAGTGGTGGTCAGCTGCTCTCTCTCTCTCTCTCTCTCTCTCTCTCTCTCTCACACACACACACACACACACACACACACAGCAGTGTGACCTCTCCTTTCTTATTAAAAATAAATGACGTCTTTAATTCACCACCTGCCTGTCCACGTCCAGCTTCGACCATCTTGCTTCAACGGTGTGTGTGTATGTGTGTGTGTGTGAGTGTGTGTGTGTGCTTTGATAAAACCGTTAATAGAATTGTAGATTTGTAGAATTTTAACTGAACTCTCCGTGACATATCTGATAATCAGTCCTTTAGGCAGCGCGCTGCAAACCATCCTCATCTTTTGATTCAGTTTTCAATGGAAGAAATAAAAAGATGGCCGACATGGACGTGTTTGCGTTTGTGTTTACGCTGAAAAACTAAAGACTGCGCTCTAAAGTCTACAGAGCGCGAGTTGGTCCACGGTCACGGATCTCCGAAAATACACGCAAAAGTTTATCGTGAGTCGTATCTGATAATTGTCTGATTTTAAAAACATTACGCCATAAAGATTTGGCCCTCAATAAAGTCAAAACAGATACAACTTTAATATTTATTTATTTATTTATTTATTTGTATCATTTAAATCCGATGCAGCTTGAATGATTTTTTTTAAATAGTTTCAGAGTTAAAGCTGTGACACAACCTTCATTTCAGTTGTTTTTTTTTTTGTGTTTTTTTTAAGAAACAAAGTTAAACGTTTGTACAACTTTGATTAGTTTTATACATTTATAATTATAAATCAAAGCAGGTACAGCTTTAGTATATTTATATATATATATATATATATATATATATATATTTTTTTTTACGGGTAAAATCACTTTTATAAGCAGATATAGCTTGATTGTTTTGTACATTTTTATATGATACGCATTTTTATATTTATTTGTTGTTTTTTTTAAAAAAAAAAAAAAAGTAAAAGCAGATACATCCGTATGTTTAATACGTTTTATCATTTAAAGCAGATGCGATGTTATTTGTTCAAATCTTTTATATCTTCATATTCTTTCGCTTTTTAAGGACAAGCGAATAGTTTTATTTTTCTCCTTATTTTTTTTTAATGTGTCAAAGCAGACACAAAGGCTTTTATCATACTTTTATCAAGAAATATATATATATATATATTTGAATAAGTCAAAAGCAGAAAATTCATGTAATTATTTTGATAATGCAAAAAAAGGCACAGCATCGATCATTTCACAAGTTTTGTTTTATAGGTCAAATTTAAAGACGCAATTTAATTTTTTATTTTTTTTTTTATATATACATTTAAACTATAAACTGTATTTGCTGTCAGGTTTCTCGCGTGCTGCGTGTTCAGCGGTGGGTAAATAACATATTTATAACATCGACTCGTTGCTGATATTTCCAAGATCTTTGCCAAAATGCAGTACGATGAGATCAGATTTTTTAAAAAAAAAATAAATAAACAAAACAAAAAACAGTAGTCGTTAGTCACATGATCTGCTATTTGTATTCATTTAAAAAAAAAAATTTTTTTGCCTGCGTGGCTTTGAATGTATATTCTCTTTCGAAAATCCTTTGCGTTTCCATGCAGCTTTTTAAAAAATAAAATAAAAAATTCCTATAAATGCTCACTACATAGCGCACCTTAAGTCTTTGTGTAACCTGTGTAGAGCTCAAGAACTGAATTTGAAATTTAAAAAAAAAAGCATAATTTTAATAATATCTATAAATAGTTTAACTGTGTATTTACCACCTAAATATGTATGTCATATAATTTCACTATATATGTTCACTACTTAGGGTAATGTAATATTTGCTAGCCCCGCCCCCCCCATATTTAATTATGAAACTGAGACACAATTGAACCGACGTGTCCAAATGAAGTATTCCGCTATATAAACGAGATGCTTATATGTAGCACGGACGAGTCCTAAACGTTTAGCTGAAACATGTTTCGTTTTGCGACTAACAGCAGAAAACGGGATTTTTAAACGTTTGTGTGGATTTTTTTTTTTTTTTGCGTCCAGCGTTTAAACCGTGAAATCGGTCGTGACAGCTGAACACCCAGCTCCGTCGTTCCAGCTGGAAATCCGGCATTCTTTGCCTATCTGTTCAGTTACTATGGCAACGACATTGTTGTCCCAGAATGCATCGCGTCTCGTCACGCACCCGAGCCGTCTCAGCTCTTTGGCGCACACACACACACACACACTCGTCTTCCAGGAATGCCATTTCTCTCACCGGCCGCATCGTGTGTCAGGATTTCCCCCACTTACAGCCGACACTCGTGTGGGTTTGGGGGCTATTTTTGTTCTCCACAACATTGTTAAAAAAAAAAGCGAAGTTTTTCTGGTGGAAGACTGTAGGGCTGTAACCGCACACTTCCACCACACGGGTTTTCCTTTAGGACGATCAGATGTCAGACTTCCTAGACAGACCGATAGTCAGTTGAGGAACAGTGCTGGACGGTTTTGGACGGTGGAGTTTAGAAGACTGCTTTCACATATACAGCGTTTAATGCGTTTGAACAGAACCCTGGTGTGTCCTTCACCACCGTGCGAGAACACTCCGGTCCAAGTGCGTCTGAGAGACATCGGTCTCAGGGACTTTGAAACTTTGGCTCGACTGCAGGAAGTGAGTTTTGCCTTGAAGTGTTTTGTCCTTGATGGAGGATGTTTTTAGTTCCAGACTTCCCCCAGATGACATTTCATTGGCTTTTTGGTACTACACTATTTGTCCAAAAGTTTGTGAACCCCTGACCATCACATCCATACTGTATGTGATTCTTCCTCGAACTGTTGCCAGAAAGTTAGAAGAACACATTTAAATGTACATTCATGGCATTTGGCAGACGCTCTTATACAGACCGACGTACATTGATCTCATTTGTACAACCGAGGGCCTTGCTCAAGGGCCCACCGGTGGCAGCTTGGCAGTGCTGGGATTTAAACTCATGACCTTCTGATCAGTAGTCC